>NC_087065.1:19607264-19634442 GCF_963678635.1 Symsagittifera roscoffensis | reverse complement strand
ACTCTGTTTATAGGGCAAATGAAAAGAAAACATTTGATAATAATCGTGATTACGGGAGGCTCAAATTTTTTCTGCATGTGTTTTGGATGAACTTGGCAGACGACCATAATTTATTTTAATCATGATCTCTTTAACGTTGTCTTAAAAATTGACCAAAGTCTCATGATAATTCGTTATTCAATTTTCCAATAAAATGGTGCAATTTTTTGCTGAAACTGTATTCAATCAATTTGATCAAGCCGTGTGGCGAAATTTACAATAAATGGGAAACCTAGCTTTTAGATGCTTATCAACTTGGCCTCAATTGAAAAAAAAATTTCTCAGCCGAAATTATTAAATCAGTTGAAACAACTACTTCTGAAAAGCACTGAACCGCGGCCGATCATATTTTTTGTCTCAATATCCCTAGCTAATTGAGCAAATACTATTTTTGACGTTTCGGATAATTGAAGTGTCTGATTATTTTTTTCTCGTTGACTGTTCAACGCTTTCATCTATCATGAGGTCAACACTTTGGTAAAAGCTATACGAAGTACTTCACGGCAACTACTTTACAAAAAGATGATAATGTTTTGTAGTTGTTTGAAGTAATTAAAGAAATTTAATTAACAAAAGAGTTTTTTTCTAAGTCGAGGCGAAATTGATCTGCATCTACAATCTGCCACACGGCTCGATCAAAATCTTCAAACGCAGAAATTATATTCAGTAGATTTGTTGGAACTTTATGGAAACGTTTTGTTGGTATTTTGAATAGCGGCCTAGAAATCAAGGAAAAATTTGGCAACAAATTGATTTAAGCAGTTGACAAAGGTTTTGTAAACTTTTGAGCTAACTAGTGATTTTGAGTTAGGTTACATTTAAACTTATCGTGAAAGATAAAAAATAGGAAAAAATCATCTGCTGCCTCCAAAAAAGTTCAATTCAAAAGCCACGCAGAAGACTATTGACATCAGACTAATGAAGAATATCAAGCAATCAAAGTAGCAAACACAAATTTCTGTCTGATGAATTACCCAACTCTTAAAATAAAAGTGTATCATCTCAACCTAAAAATTTTGTTGTCTGAGTGATATCTTCAATTTCCCACAAACTATTGAGCTTTCAACGCTTTCATCAATCATGAGGTCATCATTATGATAAAACCTATATGAAGTACGTAACGCAAGTACTTAACACAAAAAAGATATTGCTAAGTAGCTGTTTGAATTGATTGAAAGAATACGGTTAATAAGTGAGTTTTTTCTCAAGTTGAGCAAAAAAAGATCTGCATCTGAATACTAGGTGTATCATTTATTTCAAATTATCGCATACGGCTTGTTCAAAGTGAACAAAAGCATAAATGAGTAGCTGCCATTCATTAGTTTTTGTCTAAATAACCCTAGCTATCTGACAGATATGTTTTTTTGACAATTTTCAGATAAGGTCAACATATTTTTAAAACCATTGATCTTTCGCAATAAGACCTGTTAAATGCTAAATATTTCAGTAAATGTTTCAACTTTTCCTTGGTTGAAAAATAAGGCTCAATTAGACTATCTTCTTGAACGGAGCGCAAATTTCGGAGCCTCAAAACCTACCTAACCAAAAACTTGATAAGAGGTGTAACTATCCCCAGCCTTAGTCATATAAGTTATGAAGACATCAACATAACTGTGGGACCAATATGTCTTACGAGTGATCAAACGTTGAGCTGTTTTTTCCTACTTTAAAAGTTGTTTAAGAAATTTTTTTTAATTTTCTGTTAAATTGCTTTCTTGTTAGATTGTTTTTCATTTCTTGTTAATTTGCTTTAATTTTAATTTTTTCTTTTTTTTGTTTAATTGTTTTTTGCTGTTTTTGCTCGTTCATTTCTTGTTAAATTGCTTGTTCATTGCTTGTTGTTTTTATTATCTTATTCAAGGTTCATTTCTTGTTAATTAGATAAATGGAGTTTTTTTAGAAAAAAAGGTAGCCTCAAATATGGCTTAGTTTTCTAGCTGAAAGAACTGAAAGGTTTGTGTTGAGCTTTTTTACCTAGCCTGAAATTTTTTTTATACGTGTCGCTTTATGCAAGCTTTAAAATTTGTTTAAGACCAGCTGTTTCCATTCATTTATTGCCCGTGGCTCATTTTTTTAAAATTAACGGCATATAACTAAAAACCTTAAAAACCCTAATCGTTAGCCGATGGTTATCTTGCAAGATCTTGCAAAACTCTTGTATGTTTTTTGACAAGATGTATGTTAATTTGCCAAGATCTTGCAAGATTGTTGCAAGATCTTGCAAAACAACCATAATTCAAGATGAAAATAATTTTGCAAGAATGCGAAAAATTATTAGCTGAAACCAAGGTTCATAAGATTCGTGGAAATACTAAAATAGCAAGCAACCTACTAAAGATGCAATTATCAGCGACCCATACATCAATACAGCCTGCTAGTTCCGACAGCACTAGCCGTTTTGAGTTTCATTGAATTTTTTGCCAGACTTTTTGAAACGAGTCTATTAATTTCTCAAATCTTGTCGGCTTGATAGAAATCAAAACAAGAAAAAAGGCATAAATTAAAATCATAAATAAAATCAGACATCAGGACTATGCAAATCTGTAAAAACATCAAAAATAGCAAGAAAATGTATCATACGTTTTCAAAATAGAAAAACTAAAACAAACATGCACTTAAAATGGTCACGAAGATATTCAACTAGCAAACCATGTATCAACAAAAAATAATCATTTTTTTTCGTTTTCCTTCTTTTTCAAAAAATTATTAATGAAAAAATTAACCGTAAATATCCTTCTGTTTCCTAAAAAAAACTAGACATGTAAGACACTATTCACGATTATCTCTCTGGTATATACTTATTTTTCAGAACGCTAAAACTGTGCCTTCGACATGATTTACATGGTTCTAGGATTTTATACTTTACTACGGCTAGGAAAAACGCATCATCTTTCTTAAAACAAAAAAATGACGTTCAGAATAAAAATGTGAAATGGTAATCTTGCAAGATTCTTGCAATATAAAAATACGTTGTCAAGACTCTTGCAAAAATAAGATAATCTTGCAAGATCGTGCAAGATAATCACAATTTTCAAGAAACTAGCAAGATCTTGCGGGATAACCATTGGCTATCGACTGGCGAAATTATCTAGTGAGTAACTAATGATCAGTGCGTTAGAAGCTTCGATGCCGTCATTTTTTGGCTCCTAATTTTAAAAAAGCTAATTTTGAAATTGTCAATCGAAACGCAACCGCCTAAAACGAGCTAGCGAATGGAAAAGATCTGCAGACGAAGCGCAGATGCAGCTGAATTCAACAAGTTCAATCTTTCGCCATATTTCAACCGTTTTTTCTCAGATGTTTGAAAACACTCATTTTGCGAATCAAAGTTGCTCGGGTCAACTAATCCAACCAATCAGATCTTGTGAAGCATGCCGGATTGGGTTTAAATGATGTTGAACATTAAGTACAAAAATGGAAATATAGACTGCAGGTACTTGTTAGATCAGTTAAATATGGTTTAAAAAACTACTATTAATTGGCACTCAAAGTGCTAATAGTTGTAAGCAAATTTCAGTATCACTGATTAAACGGGTTTCTAATTGAAAAGGAAAACGAATCAATTCGAAGAAAAGCTAAAAACTTTCAATGGCTATTGAGCCCAAAAGCAAAACAATCTAAGAAGTCAACTAATTCTTTTTTTCCAATTTTTTTCTGTCCTTTCTTATGAAAAGTTAAGTGAAATTTTAAAAAATTGAAAAGCCCATAGCACTCCTTGTTTTCATATGTCCATACATTGAAAAGTTTCACTATCGAGCAGTTATTATTCTAAGAGGAAATCATTCATGTATTCATAGACAAACACACATGCCACACACACTCACCCGTACTCAGTAAATTTTCTCAAAACGATCTAAATTAATCTTTTTCAGATCTAAATTTCAGATCTGAAATAGGTTGTGAAATGTTTAAATAACGTTTGGATACTTTAAGGATTGGTTATTTCAGATCTAATTTCAGGTCTGAAGTTCTCTTTTTCTTGGTTATTTCAGATCTGAAAAAACCTATTTCAGATCTAATTTCAGATCTGAAATTTAGTTTTTCTTGGTTATTTCAGATCTGAAAAATCATTAATTTGGACTCAATTTTTACTATTTTTGATTTTTTTAGCTTCTGGTAAACATTGGAAACGCATAAGTTTAAAAATATTACAGGTCTTCTAAGAGTTTTTGAAAACTTTTTATCACAGTTGAACAAAAAAATGAGTTGGAATTCAGATTTGAAATTCAGATCTGAAATTCAGATCTGAAATTTGTAAATTCTTATCAAGATCTGAAATAGAGAATTTCAGATCTGAGAATCGACTTATGTAAGAAATAAAGAATTTCAGATCTTGCACAGAAAATTCCCTGGGTACGGGCACGCACACAATCTTCGTTTTATTTCTATTATATGTTATGATACGAAAATTTTAGGTGCGCGTAATTTTTTTGTTTGTGTAAGTTTAGCAAATGAGCAGAATATTTTACAGCGCGCGTATCGAGTTATTTGAGATGCGCATAGCGTTGATCAGTTTCGTTTGCCCTCTAAGATAAAGTTAAGATTTTTTGAAATGTGTTCGTGCGAAATTACTTTGTTTTTGTTTTCCGAAAATTCTGTTTTCAAAATTGGCTAAAATCTGAACACAGATGCAGTTTATGCATGTCATTTAAGTAAATACCTGAAAACGTCATGTAAAAATTTCTCATTGCTTGAACATTTATGATTTTTCTAAGTGTAATCTACCTATTCGATATATTTTAAAAAACAAACGATAAACACAACTCAGGGCATCTAGTTTTAGGCAAAACAAATTTCAGCAATCTCCGGTGTGAGGTTATGCTAAAACTCTGCTAGAGACTAGCAGAAACTGAAAACTAAATAGACAACACGTTTTTTTGTAGAACGCTAATCTTGAAAATTGATAGCGAGAATTGCACAAAAGCAAGTCTAATGTAAATTTCGGCAAAGTTTTCTGCACGATTTGAGTTCCAAGACCACTGGGGTATAGACGCTGACTCGCGCACAAAACAAAAAAAAACTATAATAAAACTAAAATGACTAACTCGTGCACGTGATAACGTTGGTGAGATCGTTTCCGAATTGGCCTCCGCATTGTTCGATGTACCCTGTAAACTCAAGTACGTACTCGATGCCAGGTTCGAGTCCCCCAACTGTCATGCTTTCATTCACTCCAGTGATAACTGGAACCCCATTTCTGTTGTTCACGTAGGCGTCCAGGTGTCCCTGGTCAGAAGACTTTATAGAGGAAGGAGAACCATCAGAGCCTGATACCGTCACAATTGAGATCGAAGTGCTGTTGCTTCGAATGACAACGCTATCAAAGTCGGGAGCTGCAGGCTCTGAAATTTAGAAAATAATCATCAAAATTCTGAAACAAAAAAACTTGACATGAGCAAAACATGAGCTTCAATCTCAAAAATTTTGTTGCAAGATTTTAGGAAAAATGATCAAATCAAGATAAGCAAATTTAACTGATAGAATTAGGCTATAGGGGAACTATAAAGCGCTAAAGATCAGTTTTTCACTCTCTGAAATGTCTTTTTTGAAGGGTGATTTAAAACAGCACTTTATTGGAATTTAAAAATAAATAGTACTTTGAAAAAAAGAATAAATGATCAGAGAACCCCTTTAGAAAACTATTAAATTTTGCTTTCTAGGACTCACCAATTTTTTGCGGGTCTGTAAAGGCCAATTTTTATCAGTTTTCAAATTTTTTTTTCAAAACGCGCAAAACTGTAAGGAAAAAGTTAAGCTTTGTAAAATTGTCACAATGAAAAATCAATTTTATTGGGCTCAGAAAATTTCACATTGCATGAACAACTTTTTCTCCGCTTGTTCAAGGAAGAGTTCACATTGATCCAAAACTTAGTGCAGATGATGAAAACAATCGTTTCAGACCTTGATATCCAAATTGGTAAGTCCTTGAAAGCAAAACTTATTATTTTCAATGAGTGTAGTTCTGATCATTTACTCTCGGTCATTTACTCTCTTACGAAAATGTTAAGACTTTGTTTAAAATCCCAGCAAACTTCGTCAAGATTCATTCTTGAAAACAGGCATTTCAGAGAGACAAAAATTAAGGTTTTGCTTAACTTCGTCCACTAGTGTTTCTACCTACCAGCTCGAGTAATCAAACACGTGGAAAACTAGAATTTTTATTGTTCCGACTCTGGAGGAAAATGACGGAAAATTTAAGCTCGGGATATTTTTTTTTCGATTCATTGTCTAGCAAAACTTTTATGATGTTTTCAGCGTTCAAAATGTCGTTATCTTGAGCTCAAATTTTAAAAGATGTTTCTCCTATGATGGTTTTTTTGTTAAGTTATTGGGGTTAAAAAATTGTCAATTGATTTGGCCAATTTGGGACGATTATTTTGAGATATAATTTTTGCTAATAACACATGCGCAGAGATTTAACACGTCAAAAAATCGTTTCAAATTGAAAGGAAGCATGCTATTGGCTGTTATCAATACTTTCCTATATCTGAAATACATCACTCTGTACCGTGCATATTGTGTCGACCTGATTTTGCGTTTTTTCTTTTTTTTTGAATTTTTTTAAAAGTTTTTTTGAATAGACCTTTTTTTCATGGACCTTCAAAATGCAATTGAAACACTTAGGTCTCCGCCCTGATAAAAGCAGCCTTGTCACATCAATCTGCATGCTACACTTATCAAAGAAACTATCCAAATCCGGTTATCTCGCAGTCACAAAAGTAATTCTGGTTAAAGAAATTAAGCAAGTTGACGTAACTACCTATTCTTTAAGTGGGTATATAAAAAATGCACAAATATTGGATAGAAAATTAGTTTTAAAAATTAATTTGCTATTTTTGATCAATCGTTGCAAGTAAAAATGAAATTCCAGACAATCTTCGGGACATAAACGTTGTCTGGAAAAGTAAAAAAAATAACTTCTGAAATAGGTTATTTTCTCCTTTAATTTAAAATAAAGTCTGTTTTTGCAATTTTATCGGCACCGAGACAAAAACATCAAATACTAACTGGTGCATGCTTCCACAATTGAGAAGCTGTCACTAACAACCTCCCCTCGAGAACAACGAAGTGAACTTCTGAATTTTAATTGGTGCAGCGTTCCTGACTCAAGATCGTAAATTTTTGTGTTCTGGTTCAAGTCTAAAATTTCATCGTCCGTTCTGCCAAATTCCGAGTCATCGAAAAAATATCCACTTGAACTTCCCCTGTCTACGAAGACGTGTTGATCTGTTCCATCAACGATTATTTCAATCGAGTTTTTCTCTGCAAGAACTTGAGCTCTGGACATATTTGGAGCCATGGGGCCTGAAAAACATTAATTTTCAACAAAAAATTGCAAAAAATGCAGTCTCACTCTGACACAGATGGGTTAAGACCAATTTAAGCTAGAAAATGCAGCGTAGCCTCAAGGGCATGCATGTCTTGGCAATCATTGCAAGATTTAATCGATTTATTCAATGTAGCGTAGCCTCAATGTCTTGACAATCATTGCAAGATTTATATCTATTCAAATCCATATTTTCTGTCCTTAAATTGCTTTATTATTGTAAGCTTTTGAATTGCGGTTTTAAATTTAATCGGCCTTTTTTTCATTGCACGTTTTTTAAGATTTTTATACTAGCAAACTTTTTCAAAAATATTATGCAACGGACTTTTCTATTTTTTCTGATTTTATTTTGTCATTTTATTAATATATTTTTTTTGAAAATCATTTTTTTCCAAACTAATTTTTCCCTTGATTAACCCAATCATTAACAACTTAAGCGTAATTTTTTTTTAATTTACCCAAATTTTTTATGTTGTTGACAAAGTGGTTTAACTTTTCCAAATTTTAGTAGGTTGTCATCACAACGAGGTTGTCAGCCTTTATTGCGTCAAATTGAGTAGAAAAGTTGGCGAATTACCAGCAGCCGAGTTCCATGGATAATAATCGACTTTGTTGTACTTTTTTGCCAGTTTCTATAAATTTTTATAATAATTGATTATATAGGGTGTGACTGTGTGTGAGGGAGGAAAAATTTGAGGGGTTAAGTTTGGGTGCGAGAGAAGTTTTTCGGCGGTGACTTTTTTGTGGCATGGGGAGGGTTCTAGTGCGTGTGTGTTTCCGTTGAGGGGAGGGGAGAGGGGTTTAGTTATGGGGTTGTTAATTGTGTAAGAATATCGCTCTGCAAAAAGATTCGAAAGGCCAATTGGTCTAAAAATTAAATAGATCATGAGTAATGAAAAGCCATGGTACATCATGCAAGAATTACTCTTAATCCATTAAATTCTACAGTAGTAGGAGTGTTGTTGTTGTTGTTGTTGTTGTTGTTGTTTTTGTTGTTGTTGTTGTTGTTGTTGTTGTTGTTGTTGTTTAGAATTTACAGCTACTGCTGATGGGATTGCTCCCAGTGAGTTCTTTATAATTTCCTCCTCGAGTTTCTGCAGCCATTGCAACCACATACAATTAATCAGCTGCAGATGTTAGCTTCTTAAAATTTCAAATTGACATAATTCCACATCATCTTCGAAGTTCTGTTTCTCCACAAATTCATTCAATCTGTTTTTTGTTCTACAAGTTCTAAACGTGAATTCTCCTCTTGCCGTTTGCTCCCATTTTGTTTTTAGTTTGAAAATCTCGGAGTGTAACGCCAGTGGTGTGTAATGTTATGAATTTCCGCTTCAAGTTTTTACTGTGCAGTCATAATAATTTTAGGTTTTTCTTGACTATTCAATCCATACTTGCCATTTATTTTTCCTATAACCCCAGTGCGGTTAAACTGGCCCAAAAAGTTTCTGTTATAAAATAAATTTAAAAGAAAAATCCTTTTTCTCCAACAGCATTTTTCCTTGCATATTAGAACGTAGTTTTCTGTTATGAAACTTTCTATTTTTGAAAGTTTCCAAAACCGACACTATCAGATTACCGTTTTTCAACGAATTTAAAATTCAGTGATTTTTGTTTTTCTTACAATTTTGACTAACAGTTGGTTTTTGATTTTTCTGACCCATTTAGTGTAATTTGTTTGCATAATTTTTGTCGCTCAAGTTGTTAAAAAAAATTTACATAACATATTTCATGTCGGTTTTCAAAGGTCATCTTTTGCATGCAATACGACCAACTTAAGGCAGAAAAATTAATTTTTTCATCGATCTAAATTATTTTAGCAGACAAAAAAATCATTCTGGAGAGCCCATGAAATAAATTTAAATCAATTTTAGGGAGGCTCAAAATGTCCTATATGATTTATAAAATTCATCCAAATTGGCTCTACGGAATCTAGTCTCCAAAATTGATCTTAGTTTTTTTTACAGCAGATCGATTAAATTTGAACTGAAATCATTTTCAGACAGGCAAAAGCGAAAAAGTGATCTTAACATGACTTGAAATGCACCGAAAAACAATCGTTTTTTATCCGAAAGCAAGTGTTTTGCTAGGGCAAGATGCATTTCACAGAGACTACACAAAATTGACGGCGAAACTGTTTTTCTGTAACTATACTCACGTGTGCATACATCGTCCAAAACCCCAGCTGAACCATTTACGCTACATGCGTCAACGAATCCGCGAAGAGAGAAATCGTACGATGTTCCAGGGCTTAAACCCTGGATTGTGATGTTCTGGTCAAGACCAACTGGCCCATCCAAGGAGTAGCTTTGAGGCAACACTGTGTTGTCGTAGAGGTACCGATCGATGAAGCCAATGGTTGGCTTTATAGGCGTTGACCCCCTACCCAAACCCATTATGATGACAGACGTTTCAAAGGGCACAAACAGCACAGACAGAAGATCTGGTTTAGCTGGAACTAAAAAAAGTAAGTTTTTTTTCTTGCTGATAATTTATCCAAAACTTCTCTGAATTAAGAAAGCAATATAAACGTTTAAGCCCTCATTTTTTTCTGCGCCTTACTATTGAAAGTACCTTACTATTGAAAAATAACCATTAGGATCATAGGATTTTCTCGAGGGGGGGGGGCAAAGTTTCAAAAAACTTCGAAATTTTTGTCGAGCCTTTTTTTGGGTCGAGCAAGTTAAGTTTCTGAGCTCTCCCTAAGTACTTGTCATACTGCTACTACAATAGCAGTAATTGAAGATTATGATGTTTCCAAGGTCATGTGTGCAGTGACATTGACACAGCTGAGAAGTCAGAGTTTTGATTTTGCAGTATCACTCTCAGTGACTAACGAAAAAGAAAGAAAACTTAATTCAAGTAAATCAGAAACTTAATTCAAGTTCTTGAATTACCATTAAGTTTCTTCTTGTTCCACCAGAAGTATCGCATTATGGTACTAAGGCATAGTTTGATTGATCTATTGAAGATTAGTGATTTGGATTTTTAATTCTTAGTTTTGTTCGAGGTCTATTCTCCAACAAGGATTCCAATCCGTTCCTTTGTCCAGCGTTGCATAGCCGAATTTTCTCCGGGATAAATGTCTCTCTAGTATACGTAATTTTGACTCAACGGGCCTGTCACTTCGTTCTTGGAAGTCTGTTAGCCTCTTCCGGTATTCCTGGAGTGCAGCCTTGATTAGTGCTCCCCTGATAACCCCGAAACTTCCTTGATGGAATATTTGACTCGGTCTCCAAAACGCTTAGGCTCTTTATTCTTGGTTTGTCTGGAACTTCGTCTTACTCCTGGGTCTTCGGAGCTAGAATCATCAGAAACCCCCAGAGGAGGCTCAAATATTGGGTCCCTTCCGGATGCTATTGGACATTCCCTCTGAGGTCGTCTGCGACTTTTTGGACCCCTTTTTTAGAAGTTGATCTGCAAGATTCTCCCACTCCGCCGGTGCCAAACTCCGGCTTTGAAATGTGTCTAGGATATCCTTCGGACGTGTCTGTGAATCTATTGTCTTTAGTTGGGCCTTTTGTTTGGTTTTCGGGGTGGAGCTTGCGTGAACGTTTGAGTTCGAGGTATCCAAAGTTGACGTTGATTGTCCGTTGCTCTGGTCAACTGCGATAGCATTTGTTTTGCCAGCTTACCCTGTTTGTCGTCTGATTTTTTTCCCTTCGTCTTCTTTTCACAATTCTTTAGAACGATATTTTTCTGAATTTTTGGTCCCGCCGTCGAACTGGGACCCGCTGTATTCGGTTTCGCTCTTTTGATGGCTAGATTTAGTCTCCCTCCAGCTACCGTGTCCTTTGAGGTTACAACTGTTTGGCTTTGCTGAAACCGATCCACCGTGTTCACAAAATCGGCAGTTTCCACGGCTCGTCGAAATTCTTCATCCGACTCAATATCCTCTAGAACTTCAGGGGGACTGATTCTTTGGAATTTATTATTTGGCTCTGCCGATGGGCTTTTGCACTCGCTCCGCGTTTTCTCTTGTGGTAGGAACGTTTTCGCTTCAGCGATGTCCGATTTCCTGTAGATAGGTCCTGTTGACGTCTTGACCGTCGAATCAGTTTCTGTCGCTATTTTCAACTTCAACTGTTTCGTCAGCGTAACGGATCTTTTCGCAAAATCGTTTTCTGTTGAGACTGCGTGTTTTCCTTTTCCTTGTCTTCTATGAACCCCTTTTCCCAGGAGTATATCATCTCCTTCCGTAGCTCTGGTTTCGATAATCCTGTTTCGTCGACAATTAGCCGTATGTCGTTTTTCTCAGCATCTCTCCTTTCCTGATTCCAACGGGCGTTCGCCTCTAGCAATTCTTTGAGGGCTTTTGCTCTTTGACGATCCCTGTCCGAATGCACTTGCTGCTTGTGGAGCGGGTTGGCGTCCCTGCTGAGTTCCCCCCTTTCTGACTATCTTCAAATTCTCCCGGGATGGGTCAGTTCTTCGTTTTTGTTGTGATGCCGTCAATGCCGATCGTTCCAAGTGTTGTTTGTCTAAATAGTCAGAATTTTGTATAAATTTATCCCGTAAGATTCTAAATTCGTTCTTTGGTAGTCTGCCAAAATGTGCTTGAAAGGGAGATACTTGAATAGTTTTCTGCTTGTTCCACCGTAAGTCTCGCATTATGGTACTAACACAGACTTCGATTGATTTATTGTTTTCTTCTAGCAACACTGCCCCCAATCTTCTTTTTATGGTTTGTATTGTTCGCTCTTTTAAACCACAACTCCGATAGTCACCCACCGGACAGAGTTTTCTGTTCGATATGAGTTCAGTACAAAACTTTTTTATTGTTTTACCCTTAAATCCTGAAAATTGGTCAGATCGTATTGATTCTGGAATGCCTTGTGTGTCTATATGCGATCTCAAGAACTTCACCGTACACTTGCTTTTGTTGATTTAGTAACCTAGTACCAAAACTTGTTGATTTAGTGTCCCCGACTTTGTGATCTGTTGCGATTGTAAATGATTTACCTAATATGTAATGTTTGTATCTGTCTACTGCCCAAACAACCTCCATTAGCTCCAATTCATTTGTTGAATTTTTTTCTTGTGAATTTAGGTACCTGCATGCGAATGAGATCGGAACCCAGGAACCCTCATCCGTTTGTTGTTCTAAAGTAGCCCCCAAACCATCGTGGCTTGCGTCACATTTAATTCCTATTTCCCGGTTAGCATCGTAGTAGTTTACTTTTGTAATGTTCGCTACTGCATTTTTATGGCATCAAACACCACTGTGTGTTCATCCCCCACTCGAACTTTTTTACTGGTCTTTTCATGTTTTTCAATTTTTTTCTTTTGATTCTCCTCTTTAAGGAGTGGCCTCAGCTTTTCCGTTAAGCTTGCTGCTTTGGGTATAAATTTTGCTAGGTGATTTATGCTACCCAGGAATGGTCTTAATTATTTAAGCAATTTTGGTGGATTTAAGTTTAATATCGCCTCGGTTTTGGTGAACTTTGGACTGACCCCTGATTTTGAAAGGTGATGTCCCAGCCAAATCACCTGTTGTTTGAAAATTCACATTTCGAGATTTTCGATGCCAGATTTTCATCATCCAATTTCTTAAGTACAGTTTCCACCAATTTTTCATATTCAATTTATTTCGTTACCCTTCGACACGATAAGAATGTCATCCAGAAAACAAAATTCGTTTTTTGCGTGGTTAAAAGTCTTGTCCATGGCTTTTTGGAATTCAGCTGGCATGTGTGCTAATGCATAAAACCCCGTAAGGAACCTATATATCGCGGTAGCCTTTCCACCGACAATATTAAAGTTACACTGCTTAACTGTGTTTGCAGCAAAATTTAGCTGACTACATGCATGCTTTAAGTCTAACACCGTGAAATCAAGTGTGCCCTTTTTGTTCTCGGTAACGATTTGACTTACCTCATCGATGAGTTCATCTACATTGGGCACTTGGTACTTATTTTTGAACAAATGTCTGTTTATTGGTTTTGCCTCCATCGCCAGTTTTATCGAGTTGTTTTTTTTACTGTTTTTACAATTGGGGATTTGAAGCAGTCGCTGGTACATTTGTCTAACTTTGTGATGTGACCTTCTGTCAACAGTTTTTCCATTTCTTTCTCTGCCTTATCCTGTATATGAATTGGAATTCTTCTCCCCTCTTCTTGAATCGGACATAGGGAGTACTTGAATTTTGAACTTACAATGTGATTTTTTGAAATTCCTTGTCTATCGAAAAAATTACTGAATTTTTGTAATAAATTATTTTTCCAGCCTTCCGACTGCTCGCACATAAGCAAGTCAAACCTGGACAGTTCTTTTGAGCTGGTTTTGTGTGGTGACTATCCCCACTTGTCCTTGTTAATCCAATCCCTTTATGCATCTGGTTTTACAATCCTTCACCAGAAAAGTAGCTCCTTTCACCTCCCAGCCTGCCAATCGAAGATTCGTCTTCAATGCCCCCAATACACAGATCGGTTGCTTGTTGTAATCAACGAATTTTGTGTTCAAATTCAGTTTTTCAGACGGGATGAATATTGTCTTGTTTGACTTATCCATTGTTTTTCTTGCCGTCGCCCAATTTAAGAAAGAGACTGGACTTCCGGTATCTACAGTCAATTGTAGTATTTGATTGTCTATTCTTACCTGGGCCTTTAGTGATTTTAATCTATTCAACTTTGGGTCTCGGATTGAATCAATTTTTTGGACTTGCATTGTCTCTCTATTTGACTTCTTCTTGTTTTCACTGATTCTGTCCCACTCATATTTCGAGATTCTTTCGTTCTCTGGCTTATGTGTTTGAATCGACATTACTTCAAAATCACTACATGAACCAAAACTTTCTCTAATCTGATCACATTCCTCTACGGATCCTTCAGATTCTTTCGCAACCCTGCTGAGATCTTCACATTTTTGCAAAGTGATTTGGTTTTCCACAATTCGTACAAGTTTTGCCCATTGCGGAACAGTTTTTCAGGTGTCTCTGATCGAATACTCTTCCACCTCTGTTACCTGGTTTTGTTTGCGTGTTATAGTTTCCGTTGATATTTTGTCGTTCATTCGTTTCCCTCTGATTATATTGTTGGTTTTTTGTGTTTCCTGTTGAGTTCCTGACTGCCATCACTGGCTCTTCCTTAATCCTCTCTCCAGAGTTGTAGTTGTTCCTCCTGTTGTCGCTGCATTTGCCTTTTGAAATGCCATTGTAGTCAATTGGCCATATTTGAATTTTATAGCCCTCTTCAAAACTTCCTCTGGATCTAGCGTTTCGATGTCATGTTATCCTGATACGTCATGTTTTTCATTTTCGAAACGAATAAGTCACGAACTATCTCACTTTCCAAAGTTCCGAGTTCTGATCGAGCTGCTTGTGCAATTAGCGCTGCATGGAATGCCTACAGTGAATCTCCGGATTCTTGCAATCGTGTGAACAATTTATATCGTTCACGCATTTTACCTTTTGAAATGAGACCTCTGCAAGCTGTGTAATGTCCCTGAACGACATTTTGGATACTTCGACGTGTGGATTTTTCTGTAGAAAACGTTTCTTTCCTTCTTTTCCGAGTGAGAGAAATAATCTGGATACCAGTTTCTCTTGCACCTCATTGTAAAAAACATTGTGGCCAACCCTTGGACCCCGTGTTCTTCTCTCCTCATTTTTCAACATTACTCGATCTGTTGCTAACTTATCTCTAAGATTTCTGGCTGCCGTCACAGCTTCAATCTCTCCCTCTCGTGGTGTTCCTGGTCGTGGAGGTGGTTCTTCTAATATGTATTTTGGTTCCTCTAACATAACCTCTGGATTTACGTTTTCTTTCACGGTTACTGCCATTAGAAATTGCTCGAACCAGATTTTAAATTGCCACGGAGGGTCTAAGTTTGCTGACGCCCAATATACGGGTATTCCCATATCCGTCCGATTGTCCTGATCAGCAAATCCTGTTGGCTGCGCCATCTGATATCCTATGCGGTATCGGGTGAAAACTAATGGTAATTCAAGAATGTATTCTGACTTACTTGAATTAAGTTTTCTCTCTTTTTCTAAAATTAGTCACTGAGAGTGATACTGCAGAATCAAAATTCTGAGTTCTCAGCTGTGTGTCAATGTCACTGCACACATGACCTTGGACACATCATAATAATAATAATACCACTGAAGGTTGGTATTGCATAACTCACTACATGAACCAAAACTTTCTCTAATCTGATCACATTCCTCTACGGATCCTTCAGATTCTTTCGCAACCCTGCTGAGATCTTCACATTTTTGCAAAGTGATTTGGTTTTCCACAATTCGTACAAGTTTTGCCCATTGCGGAACAGTTTTTCAGGTGTCTCTGATCGAATACTCTTCCACCTCTGTTACCTGGTTTTGTTTGCGTGTTATAGTTTCCGTTGATATTTTGTCGTTCATTCGTTTCCCTCTGATTATATTGTTGGTTTTTTGTGTTTCCTGTTGAGTTCCTGACTGCCATCACTGGCTCTTCCTTAATCCTCTCTCCAGAGTTGTAGTTGTTCCTCCTGTTGTCGCTGCATTTGCCTTTTGAAATGCCATTGTAGTCAATTGGCCATATTTGAATTTTATAGCCCTCTTCAAAACTTCCTCTGGATCTAGCGTTTCGATGTCATGTTATCCTGATACGTCATGTTTTTCATTTTCGAAACGAATAAGTCACGAACTATCTCACTTTCCAAAGTTCCGAGTTCTGATCGAGCTGCTTGTGCAATTAGCGCTGCATGGAATGCCTACAGTGAATCTCCGGATTCTTGCAATCGTGTGAACAATTTATATCGTTCACGCATTTTACCTTTTGAAATGAGACCTCTGCAAGCTGTGTAATGTCCCTGAACGACATTTTGGATACTTCGACGTGTGGATTTTTCTGTAGAAAACGTTTCTTTCCTTCTTTTCCGAGTGAGAGAAATAATCTGGATACCAGTTTCTCTTGCACCTCATTGTAAAAAACATTGTGGCCAACCCTTGGACCCCGTGTTCTTCTCTCCTCATTTTTCAACATTACTCGATCTGTTGCTAACTTATCTCTAAGATTTCTGGCTGCCGTCACAGCTTCAATCTCTCCCTCTCGTGGTGTTCCTGGTCGTGGAGGTGGTTCTTCTAATATGTATTTTGGTTCCTCTAACATAACCTCTGGATTTACGTTTTCTTTCACGGTTACTGCCATTAGAAATTGCTCGAACCAGATTTTAAATTGCCACGGAGGGTCTAAGTTTGCTGACGCCCAATATACGGGTATTCCCATATCCGTCCGATTGTCCTGATCAGCAAATCCTGTTGGCTGCGCCATCTGATATCCTATGCGGTATCGGGTGAAAACTAATGGTAATTCAAGAATGTATTCTGACTTACTTGAATTAAGTTTTCTCTCTTTTTCTAAAATTAGTCACTGAGAGTGATACTGCAGAATCAAAATTCTGAGTTCTCAGCTGTGTGTCAATGTCACTGCACACATGACCTTGGACACATCATAATAATAATAATACCACTGAAGGTTGGTATTGCATAACTCAATTACTGCTATTGCAGTGGCAGTATGACAGCACTAAAAAGACCCCCTTTGGCCTATTTTCTGTGCCGCAGGTAAAATTTTTGAAAAAAGGGCCAAAAAAGCGTTTAATGCACTTTTTGGAAAATTTTGACCAAAACATCACGTTCCCATCTCAAAATTAGTATGTATTTATTGGCGCTGCAGGCGCCTTTGGAAAAATTTTAGTGTCCGTTACCAAAAGATTGATATCTTAAAATCGTACAAAACGTGACCCTCTGGGTCGGCAAGAGGTCTAATCTCTGAGAGTTGGACGTCTGAACCCCCGCCCTTCCCTTAAATCAGCCACTAATTAAGATACCAAGCTCGTATTTTCCAAATTCTCTTGGATTCTAAAATTTCCTAAGCTAAAATTTAATAAAACAATTTCTTAACCTTGTTTTCAAGTTTGCTAATTCCTGCTCTAAAAAAATCATGAAGTTTATCGCCTGCTAGGGTTAAATTGCGTTGTATAATTTTAATCTGGAATGCATTTAGATACGCTACTACAATCAAAAATTATTGTATACAGTTCGAAAATATCTAAGGAAACAACACAATAAAGACTTCTATTAAACTTTACAGCTCATTGAGAGACGCCCTAAAAATTTTTGAAAGTAATTGACTGACGCGTGGAATTAATCTTGTGCAAGTGGTTTAAGTACTTTGTTTTCATCGACGTAAAAAACGCTTATCTTTGAACGCAAAACAATAACTGCTGTTACATCAAATTTTGATAGAAAAACTGAAAGTGCAGTTATTGTTTTGCGCTCAAAGATTAGCATTTTTTACGCCTATTGTTCCAACTTTCGATACAAAAGTAACGGAATATTTGTGCTCGTGGGTTTTTTTTCTTCAGACAAGTTTTGACTTTTTAACTAGCCATTTTCGACGGATTTTTTTTATCATCCAAAAGGTATTGTTGTCCTGAATTCAAACTTGAAAAGATATATCACCTTTGATCATTTTTTGTTAAGTTACGGGGGTTGGAAGATTGGCACTTTGGCCAACTTGGGACAATTAACGCGTGATATATTTTGCACTAATAACGCGTAAGCGGAGAGTTAATCCGTGTTAGAAATCGTTCCAAGTTGGTTGAAATTAGCTTATTTGCAAATATTGATTTGTTACAAGAAACGAAATATATCTTTTTGTACTTTATATGGCGTGTGGGGGATAATTTTCATTAAAAAAAATCAAATTTTAGAAAAAAAAACTCCATTTTTTATTTTATTTAATTTTTTTATGTATTACTGCTGCTCATAAAACCTTAAAAGGCAGTCGAGACAATCAGGGCTTTGCACTGATACGAGCAGTCTTGTTATATCTTTAGCATCAAAAGGGTTGAGTGTATTGAAACGTTTTTTTTCCGAGTGCGCGAAAATCGTTTGTATTTAAAATTAAATACGGGGTGATTTTTTTAACAAAAAGTTTCAATTAAAAAATTTTTTTTTGTTTCATAACATTTAATTTTTCATGTGATTAATGCTCCAGAGAACTTAAAAGGCAGTCGGAACATTCAGGGCTTCGCCTTGATACGAGTAGTTTTGTTTTAATTGATTCTTCTTTTCTTCATCTCTGCTTACAACTTTATTGTTCCGACTTTCGTAACGGCTTTCGTGCTCGGGTTGGGTTTTTTTCTTTAGACAACCTTCGACTTTTTAACTAGCCATTTTTGACCAAAATTTTTGTATCGTTCGAAAGCTATTGTTGTCCTGAGCTTAAATTTGAAAAGATATTTTACCTGTTACATTTTTAGGGGGTTTAAAGATTGCCATTTTGGCCAATTTGGGACAATTAACGCGCGATTTATTTTGCGCTATTAACGCGTAAGCGGAGAGTTAATCCGTGTTAAAAATTGTTCCAAATTGGTTGGAAATAGCTTATTTGCCATAATTTATTTTTTAAAAGGAGCGAGATCTATCCTTTTGTACTTTATATGGCGTCTGGGAGGATGATTTTCAAAAAAAAAAATCAATTTTTAGGAAACTTTTTTTTTCATTTTGTTTTATTGTTCCGACTTTCGATACAAAAGTGACGGAATATTTGTGCTCGGGGTGGGTTTTTTTTCTTCAGACAAATTTTGACTTTTTAACTAGCTATTTTTGACGGAATTTTTATATCATTCGAAAGGTATTTTTGTCCTGAGCTCAATTTTGAAAAAAAAATATTTCACCTGTGATCAATTTTCGTAAAATTACGGGGGTTTAAAGATTACCATTTTGGCCAATTTGGGACAATTAACGCGCGATATACTTCGCACTTTTAACGCGTAAGCGGGGAGTTAATCCGTCTTAGAAATTGTTCCAAATTTGTTGGAAGAAGCTTATTTGCCATAACTCATATGCTTTTGTACTTTATATGGCGTGTAGGGTGATTATTTTCATAAGAATTTTCAAATTTCAAAAATTTCAAAAATTTTTTAATTTAGTTTTGTTTCATTTAATTTTGTTATGTTATTACTGCTCCATAATCCTTAAAAGGCAGTTGGAACATTCAGGGCTTCACCCTGATACGAGCAGTCTTGTTTCATTTAATTTTTCCATGTTATTACTCCTTCATAGACCTTAAGAGGCAGTCGGAACATTCAGGGCCTCGCCCTGATACGAGCAGTCTTGTCTACTAGTTTATTGAACGCTAGTTTAATGAAAGCTGGGAAATTATAAAACTTAGGTATTGTTACTTCACTCGATCATTTTTGCATGTACTTGCTTGCAGATGCCTGTTTGTCATATTAGGCAAACTAAGATTAGGCAGTACCTGAGGTATCTTTGCGTGGGAATTGTTTTTCGACTCCGCTCGATCCATTTCGGGTATAATTCGGTTTTTGTACGCAGTGAAATCTTTCGACTGTGCACAAACGGATTCGAGTATGTTTTGACTTTAATCGACCGAATTTGCATATGTATAGATTTTGCCCAAAAGGAAAGTTTCGGCTGTGCTCAAGCGGATTTTGGTATGATTAGATTGCTTGCGAGGTATGTTTTGACTGTGCTCGACTGGATTTGGTCTACCGCGTGATAAATTGGTTCTCAAAATCACAAAAGCAAACCTAAACATTTTTGTATATAATTGTAAAACACTCATTTGAGCAACTGTTAGATGAAAATATGTTTGCTGAACAATTCCAGATGTAGAAAAAAATGTTGCATGAAACAATAGGAAAAAATCATTTTTTTGGTTTTTGCCCGACTAATAATAGAAATGGTTAGAACTCGAATCTGAATTCAAATGACTTTTGACACCCTGTTTGCCATGATCTGGCGCATATTTCGACTATATTTAGGTCAATTTAGGTCATTGAACACTGTTCAACTATGTTGTGAGTTGCTCTTCCGTTTCTTTATTTTTTATAAAATTGATGAGGAACCAGAAATAGAACCAAAAGCATCAGTTTTGATTGAATCAATGCTTGCGTGTATATAAACCAGTAGAGAGCTACAAATTTTGATGCGAATTTGAATAGATTTTGAACTTGTTAGACAAACTTAAACAGGACTTCTCGTCTCAGGGCGAAACCCTGAAGGTTCTGGCTGCCGTTTAAGGTCCATGGAGCAGTAATAACATTAAAAAAATAAATATAAAAAAATATTATCCCTCCCACACGCCATATAAACTACCAAATGATCAGTTTTGCTCATAGCAACAAATCAATTATGGCAAATAAGCTTACTTCAACCAATATGGGACGATTTATAAGACGGAGTGAATCGCCGCTTACACGTTAATAGCGCAAAATATATCACGCGTTTATTGTCTCAAATTGGCCAAAATGGTAGTCTTTAAGCCCCCATAACTTAACAAAAAAAAATCACAGGCAAATTTTTTTTTCAAATTTAAGCTCAAGACAGCAATAGTTTTTGAATGAAACAAAAAAATTTTCGTCAAAAATAGCTAGTTAAAAACAGTGAATTGACCGCTTTACGCGGAAGCGATCGGAAAAACCGGTAAGCCAGTTGAAATAAGGGAAAGCGGTGAAAGCGGAAGGATTTTTGTAAAAGCGGCAGAAAATCACTAAAAGCGCGACTCATTTTCAGAAAAGCGATTATTCACACATAGAAATTAGGGGTGTTGAGAAATTAGACAATAAGCAAATTAGACGGAGGTACTTAAAAGGAATTTAGAAGGTTTTGCAAAACTGCAATTGTGAGAAAATAGACGAAAGTGAGAGAAATTAACTTTGTTTGCTCACAAATTGCGTTAGAAAAACAAAATAGTTTGTAGACAACAGTTCAATTTCGGTGGCAAAAAACTTTACAAGGCAATCATGCATAATTTATTCAATTCAAAATTTTCCTGTAAAATTCAGATTTGACATTTTATGTTCATTTAAACTAATTGTTTTGATAGGTATTGACATTTTATAATCTTTTTGTATTTGTGAAACTAGACTCTTAAGAAAAAATTTTGTTGGCCCTTTCCCTTTCGTCTAAAATGCCAGATCTGTAACGAATAAATTCCATCTAATTTCGTTTTTGTAGCATCCGTCAAATTTGCTTATCGTCTACTTTCCTAGGCCCCAACTAATAGCTAACGACGACAAATTTTGTGTTTGCTTTTCAGATTATTGATTGCACGCGTTGTTTTGCACTGGTTGTTTTGCATGTTATTTACACACTTACGCAATTGATTCACAAATTTATGGCTTTTCCCTATGAGAAATACTTTGAATTTACGGATCCTCGACATTACAAAACATTATGCAAATTGTGCAAAACTTCAATACAATACTCTGAAAAAAGTAAAACCAACTTGAAACAGCACTTTGAAAAAACTCACCCAATTGTTTGCGATAAAGAAAAAAAAACAAAATTACGAGAAATAACCAATCAAGACTAGTGTTATCCAGAGAAGGAAAAATCCCAACTTTCCAGAAACAAGATGCAATAACCGAATCATTTATTGTGAATCTTATTGGAAAAGGTGGACTCCCAATTTTGCTACCAACTTGGGATTGCTTCAAAAAGTTCATGAGCCTCGTTGAACTTCAATTTTCATCACCTTGCTACAGAACAGTGATTGCAAAAATGGATGCATTTTGTGCAAAAAAAAGACCAATATTATTTCGAAGTTGAACAGATACAACTATTCAGTTGGATTTGACGAATGGACTAGCTGTAACCGAAAATCTTTTTTGGGATGCACTGTCACTTTCGTTGACCCGACTGCGTGTGAACTGGTGAGTAAACTACTGTTTTTTAAGGACTTATGCGGTAGAAGAGCCGACTCTTTGATGAAACAAACCAAGGATGCATTAGATCAGTTGGGCGCTATAAAAGAGCCTTTTTGCTTTACGACTGACAACTGCAGTGTAAAGAAAAAAGCATTCAGTCAGCTCAAAAATTTGAACTCGGACCCCGATGAAGAAGTCAACACAGACATATCCAACGTGAGCGAAGCCCAAGACGTGTTCCTTATAGAACATCAATTTGGAGACGCTCCAGCCAATTTCATCAATTGGCTTGGTTGCGCCGCTCATCAACTCCAATTCGTGGTCAGCGATGGAATGAAAAAAGCTGCAAATTAATCAAGACTTCACAAAAGCGTAGCGAAAGGTGTTCGTATTGCACAATTGGATCTGCAATTCTCAAAGTTTGAGAACTGATATCCAAAAGAGTACGGCAAAAAACGGAATTTTGCTAGAATTCAACATTCAAACTCTGGAATTATGCTGAAGTTAAACAACATTAGCTCTGGATCAGTTGCAGAGCGCATGTCGAGTTACTTTTTCTCGCCCATTGTCGAAATCAACAACCCACTTCAATTTTGGTCGACTTATCCAGAAAGCATACAAAACTTCGTTTTCAACGCACTTTCTGTGAGCCCTGACACAGGTACTGTCGAGAGAATTTTTCTGCTAGCGGAAATATTCTTTCAAAAAAACGTATTCGCTTGAGCGCAAAAGTTCTCGAGAATCTTCTGATTTAATTCAATTATTATTTCCTTGTTTGTTTTTTTTTAAAAGCGATAAAAGAAAAAAAAGAAGAAGAAGAAAAGTTTTAAATTAACATCTGAAAATAACATCAGATATACTAAAAATAAGAAACTGTGCTAAAACTGTGATAGAATGATAGAGTCAAGCGAGTTCACCAGTGCCTTGGTCCATCTAGAACCATTAAAAAAGTTTTCACCAGAAAGCATTAGAGCTACTGCCCGCAACCAAAACATCGTTTTACCATCTTTCGGCATATACTCTGAATCCGACATTCAACATCACATCCGTACACAACAATTTCAAGAATTACTCACAAAAAAGGACACAAAACAACGAAAATACATAAGTCAAAACTTACGCACACTTGCAGAAACAGCAGGCTTTTCAGGCATCGACGCACAAGACTACAGCGGAAAATTTAAAGATATAAAAGTTTAAATTTATTTAAATGGCGAAAAATACAGAACACAAGAGATAGCACCTAAAAATGTTTTTAGTTTTGTAAATTTGAAAAACGAACTTCTTGCCTTTCCAGGATGGCCCTACTACATCTTAGAAAGATTGGCAATATTATACGCAATGTTTAACTTTCTTGGATTTCTTTTCTCTCTACTAAAAGGAATCTACAATCCATGCGCATTACACACACAAGTAAACAAATAAGCAAGCGTAGCACGCATAATTTTTGCAGGATTTTTTGGAATTTTTTCACCATCAATAAACAAAATACTTTTAGACGCTCAAATAAAAGAACACAATACCAAACTTTCAACAACACCAAACACATATGACGATTCACAAAAAAAATACGAAAGAAACGCCTACGGCACCACAATTACAAAACCTAAACCAAAACCACCCTTTATCATTAGTACCACGAAATTTCAGAAGCATAGCCCTGACAGACCTCGTATCGTCAAGACCTAATTACCCATAAAGCCCAATTCAACACATAATAACCACAATCTAATATAGAAGACACATACGACCAAATTATAGAACAACCACACATCACCAATTTTCGTTCTCAGAACAGCCATCTTTCTAGCCCACGATGAGCCGCCAAAATGGATCACTTCATTTTCCTACCCAGCCAATTTCCTACCCAGCCAAACTTCAAAGCAACCTCCCCGTCATACCATTTTTTGCTTTCTCCCCCATCTGATTCACCTCATAATAACACCTCATCCGGTATGGCTTCAGATACTAATTCAAACACCACTGTACATAATACTACTTCCCAAATTAATAACTCAGATCTTGATACCCCTGAAGAATTTGACAACTCAGAACCCAGCCCATCTACCTTTTCCCAAGCCCCTTTTCAACCCCTTCACTCTCAAATCAGAATTGAACCTCCTTCAACTCCCTCTTCTGTTTCAAATGTGACACCCCAAGATTCCCTCTTGACCAATGAACCTTCCGACAACAACAGCTCTGTAAATACACAAATATCTCATGAACTTGACTACTTTATCACACTTCAGTAAAAATTACAGCACCCTCAAACACTAACCATTCACGAACTCTCACAATCCATAATATCATCGAACCCATCAATCCCAACTCCCTCTTCAAATTCCACCCCTTCACCGCACCCAACTTCCTGTCAGATCCATCCTCATCTAGTACAAACCGAGCCTATCGAACCTTCAAAAGGAATTTCCCCAATACTCCATTTCCCTCTCACCCAGGAACAGCCCGAACAATTGTTAATCACCCACTCCACACTAACATTACAGAATTCCTTCAAGTATGTTTGCCCTTTTTCCCTCAGTATACCTAATTTCACTCAGACCCTAATAACGAACACCCTAGTTATGTTGATGAGCACGTATTATACCCAACATTTTCATGGACATCATTCTATCACATCACTAATCTACTGTCACTACCATTATATAACACTCCATATGATAACGAAAAATGCAGCACTCAACTCTACATTTTAACAACAGCACTCACTCCGAGACAAATTACACAAATCGGATATAACCAGTCACTTCTCAGATTAACCGCACCTAAAACTCATGAATATTCCATCGATCACTACGACCATCCCATCATCAGACCAAACGAAAACAACTTTCTGAACGAAGATAAATTTGCTAACCCACAACTAACAGAAAAACTCTTCGTTAAAACACCATACTTTTTCAACCTCAATGCTTTAGAAAAAAACACGACCACGTCATTTCAGCAGCACTTCGTGATATTCAAGCATATGATTCACCTTTTAATAAATTTAACATATTCCCACTAACCTTTCATTTCCGCAGGGTCAAAAAACGTGATTTGCACTGTTCACACGACATCATGTTACGAACTAAACAGACACACACTTATACTTACTATAAGTTTATCCAACATCATTACACTCATAATACACCAGCACGACAAACTCACCACAGTCATCAATAAACTAACCCCAATTATACCTCACCATTCTTTCTTAACTTAACTTATTGTATTAAAGATAATAACCTCCAAGGCATCCTCCACAATTACGATCCCATCACCCAGATGCATATATTATGTCCCTTAACCAAAACCTTCAACGTAGACAAATCCCGCGCACTAATCGTGCCACACGAATTCCTACAGCCCGTTGAAATCCTGATCCTAGAGTTCATTCATAACACCAGATTTCACAAATTTATAACCTCATCCAAAATACACCTTATAAATTCTCAGCTGGCACTGAAGAACACAAAATCCTTGAGGTACTAGAACTGCTTTGGCCACTTCTCCAAAATAAATACATCATTCGCTTGATAGCTCAGTTAATAACATCATCAGAAATCCTCCACGACGTTTTCCCCATGGATTCTTCCCAGCCGAATAAGATAATCTGAATTAAATAAATTATACTAACAAATTAGAACAAAACTAACCCTTCTTTATAAATTTTTTTCATTTTCTCTAGTCTTCACAAGCACGATCATCAACAAAAAAGAAAAACAAAATAAAAAACAGAAAATGTTTTCAAGAATCGTAATTTTATATTAACCAATTGCAATAAAAGAATCAGTAAAATTTACCCCCAAATTGCAATAAACTGAAATAAAACTTCTTTTTCCATATGCAGTAATATTTTTAAAAAAAAAAAAAGAAATTGATAATTTCATAATCCCCCCCCCCGAAAAGCCTTAAAACTAATAATTTCAAAGTAGTAAATCATAAAAGTTGCCTATGAAATTAAAGCAGTACTAACCTTTTCAAAGACGCTTCTTCATAAATTTAAGTATTCACTCGCCCACAATGTTATCCACAATCGCACAGCTCGCCCACGAAGAATTGATTAAAATAAAGAATTCAAGTTTTAATTTTCACTGATATAAATTCTAACCAGTTTTAACACATTATAAACTTTCCTTTAAACCAGTTGGAATCCAACTATATAATAATCCAAACTAACCAGCGCAGCTTACCAAACACCACACACCACAATTTAACAGCATGACTAAAAAAAAGAAAACCCACGGTAACCAAACCGAATTAAAACCAGCTTAGAACTGGTTAATTTATTCTTTTGAAGACTACTTTCAGGTCTAAACACAAACGAATAAAACACAAAAATTCGAAGGACAAACCCAAACCAAACTATTTGATTTTTGAGAAAAAGACACAAACCACTTCAAAAAAAGGAAGAAAAAAAAAACAATAATAAAAAAGGCACAAAAGATTGAACACAAAAAGGACCCTCCAAAAAAAAGAGAGCTTAAATTTATACTCCACTCGTGGCCTAACCCACTAGAGAGGACGTATTGAGTATGCTCTGTAGCCGGCCTAACCCACCGTGCTACATCCACGCTTTGTGACACACACTATACTTTTGACGAGAGGTACTCAAGGGTGAGTAGCTCTGAAAAATAGCTTAACTAAACAAAAACGCTTTTGCAATAAAGAATTAAAACAAATCATAACTAAAAAAAGAATTAACAAAGATTTGTATATAAAATTATTACAATGCAGTTTGTAGATTACACATAGCTCAAAAACGAGCAGCAAGGAACTTGACAACCCGATCACACTCCAACTACGGAATGGCAAAACACACCCGATATGCTGCCTACAGTCATTACACTCAAAGGATTTAAAGTAAGACTTGGCATCGCAGCAAAGGAAATCCATTGAAACAGAACAATGGCCATCTCGATGTTCAAGTATACGTACAGATCCAAGTCAGCAGGCACTTCATCCGAAGTCAAACTTCACGCCACATCCGAACGAGTTTGGAGCATTGCTGTTCTCTAGTAAACCAAATCAACACGCATTACAGCAAATCAGCAATCTTGGTACGATCCCCCAAATACAACCGAGATCAACAACCACCGTCTAAGAAAACGTTCATATCGACGATTCCAGCTTCCTGGAGCAACGGAT
>NC_087065.1:19349866-19607064 GCF_963678635.1 Symsagittifera roscoffensis | reverse complement strand
CCCACGTGTTTCCTGAAATGAAGAACATGGGACATTTTGTCTAAATTGAGTGTTACTCGCTCACCTTGTTGATCGGTTGTGTTAACCCCCTCTTTATAGGTTGTTTGTCTCTTTCCCCCTTTTCCCGCTCTCTTTGTTCTGCCCTTGCCGTCTCTCTTATTTGTTGTCGGGCACCCCCTCTTGTTGTTGCACACTCGTTTTCGGGATAAAATTGTTGTCGCTATCTGGTTTTATTCACTTCCATCGCTTGAATATCTGTTTTTGTGTTTTTCTTTTTCTTCGTCCGGTAGGGTTTTTTGCAAATGTTTGTTCTCTCGGGTTGGTTTATCAATTGTTTTTTTCTGGTCTGTTGTAATTTTCTTCGTTGTGTTGGGTAAGCAAAAAAGTCTCTTAACTTCAGTTTTTTCCTGCTTTGAGCTTTTGTTCGTTCCGTTTTATTAAGAACTGAATGCGACTGATTTTGTATTGCTTGACAACGGAGTCAATTATTCTATATCTCTTTTCTTTCGGCTGTCAATCAATTTCTGTAAGGCTCGTATCATATTGGCTGACTGGTTTAGCACTCCGTTGCAAGCTTTGATATAAACGAGGTATTTTGGGCCACCACAAAGCCCTCATAAAAGTTGGATGCCGGTAGCGCCGGAATGACTGGATTTCTTGACAAGTATTCAATTAGTCTATTTTTTTATCCTAAATCCTGCCAGGTATTTGGTATCAAAAATGAAGGGTAACAGTTCTGTCATCCTATTTGGTTAGCCTTTATTGGATGGTCTTTGATATCTTTAGAGCATTCATTGCACTTATTAGAGCTTGATGGTTCGTAACGACGGCAACTATTCTCCATAAAGGTACTGCGCAAACTATTCAACCGCCCGAAAAACTCCTAACAACTCTGACTCAATAAAAGAGTAGGTTTCCTCGGGCGAATTCAGGAAACTTCACGCAATTGAAACTCGCATCAATCCCTTAAAGGTTCTAATGCTGCCTTAAGGACAGTGTTTGATGCGTCACAAACTATTCTTGTACCCAAAAGTAGGTCAAAATGTCTATATTTTGTAATTTCTGCGACCTTTTCTACTACTTTCTTAAGTGTCCTTTCGTCTTCATCTAGCCACTTGAAGCTATGTTTGTCACTGATTTTAGCAGTAGTCTCGAACGGTCTTTTCCAATGCCAGATTGGGAATCTACTTTCTAAGAGTGATTTAACATAAGAAATCAAAATTTGTTTGTATTTTTTGGGCCTTCAGTTTTTTGATAGCCTCTGTTTTCTTTTTAGCAGTCGCGCTCCTTCAGCACTTAAAATAAACTGCGGCCAATCAATCTGTTTGCACGGAAATCGCGTTTAGGCCCTGAAATTGCTAAGTTTTTCTTCATCAAAATTACTTAAGATGATTTCTAGCGCCATTTGTTCGTCCACCTTCTCCTTTTTTTTGAGTAGGATGTCTGAAATGCAGTGTTTTGCAGTTTACTAGCATTGAACCGTTTGTTTTTGTATTTTGGCTGGCTTTTCCGTCAGTTCGTAGAATCCTGTTTAAAATTGATATGTTCATGTTAAACTTCGGCCTTCTAAACTGAAGTTGTATTTTGGGCTTGTTGTCATTGTGTGTATTATGCCCAGCTCAAGTCAAGTATTGAAAAAAAAAGGTTATTTCCTGCCCGGTTGTTTTGACAGCTTGCGGCTGATAAAAATTTTGTCGCTACACTTGCCTGGTTTTCTAACGTGTTTTTGATGAATCAATTAATTGGTTCCTTAATCTCTTCTGCTTTGCAGGAGGAAGGGGACTCTCCATCCTCACTGCTATACTGCTGTGAAACTATCTACAGATTCAGTTTTAACTACATTGTTTCTTGATCATTCGAATCGTGTACAATGTCCCTTGAAAGCTTTTTGAACCAAATTATTATTCCAGAGTCTGATTTGTTGTTTCCTTTATTGCTTAAGATGATATGGAGTACCGGTTTTTCTGGGTTTGAATTAAATTTCCATATGTGCGACGATGATCCAACACACGATATTTGCTCTGTGGCTGTCTACTACTACGAACGGGGCTGAATTGGTTGACCACCTTACGGATTCCATTGTTAGTATTAAACTGCCTAGTGGTTGAATATATACCCCGTTTTAAATGGCGAGATTGTGGGCAGCAAGAATGTGGAGTTGTTCGTTTAGATGTGAATTTTGACTTCCTGGGTCTGCTGTTGCAGTGATTGCTTCACCTGTAGTTTTAACTTTTATCCAGTGTCCTGGTTAGGCCTTCTTATTTGAAGGCTGCGGCATCTTTCTCCTCGAGGAGTTCACTAGCTGCCAATTCCGAACATTGGTCGTTATTTGTCTCCCATTCGTTGGCTGATGTGACTTTCGTGAACGCTACAGTGTTGGTGTTGTACTCTTGTTGCTATTGCTGTTCCTGTGTTCCTGCTTTTCGTGTTTTTCATTGTTTTTGACAGCCACACTTTTTCTGGAACTGACCTCCTCTACCGATATTCTGTCTTTTGCCGGCAAGTCTGAGGATGCCCTGATGAGAAATGGTTTCCGCACTCGTATTACTGTTTGCTGCCTTGCCGTGGATTGTATTTTCCAGGTGCATTTCGTTGTCCTTGTAAATTCTTTACCCCTGGTATCTCTTGCGAATTTGGTCTGACTGGTTCTTGTCTAATGATAATGTTTGGAATGTCCTTGACTGCGGTTTTTTTGTTCAAATATGCTCAATGCACATTTCTCTTCTGATCGTGTAGTTGTATGTTATTTTCTGGTGTGCGCGTTTCAGCTAGTAATTCTTCCGATATCTTTTCCTTTAGCATGTGGGATGAGAACGTAGCACATATGATATTGTCCTCTTTATACCCGCAAGCTGCTTTAGAGTTGAGTTCTGCCAGTTCTGAATGGAAGCATTAGATTTATTGGTTCTTCATGTTAATGCGTCTAATGAGTTTGTACCGTTCAAAAGCGATTACTTTTTCATTTAACAACACGTCTTCAAGTTCTGTTCACAGGTCTTCTGTCGAGACTGTTTGGAAGTCAACAATTTGGTTTCCTTGGCGCGTTTGTCTGTGTGCTTCCTATCCGTGTATCTTTTAAACTATTGTCCGCGTCGTCACACGGGAATGTGCCGCAAAAGTCACTTTTCGCATCGACATTAACTGTGTTGTTTTCATGTCGTATTGGCTTCTCTTGATTCGGTAATACTCGACTCATTTTTGTGTTTTTGTCTCCTCGTCAATCATTTCTTCTAACATTGATGATGGTGGTCTCCTAGGAGTTGCTGGTCGATTTGGCAGTAATAATTGAACGTCTATGCTGTGTGCCTGTTGCGAATTGTGCCTAATGCAGTCCCACAATCCTTTTGGAAATTTCCACCGGCGGTTGAGGTGTATGTCGATGCCAGAACGTGGAAAGTTGCGCGGAATTCTTTATCCGAGCCTGATGACTGCGCCGTGTTATACCTTATTCTCAATCACGAGGTAATTGCTAGGAATGCTATTCTCAAGTAATCAGACTAGACGATCAAGGTCTATAATTTTAATACTGAGTTCTAAATAAAAGTATGGCGACAATGAACTCGAGCTTGACTTCACGCGACCATGTCGGTTGCAAATATTTGAGAAGCTAACCTAGTATAGATAGCCTTCAACTGCGATTTGGAATAATTTAGTATGTACGAGATTCTTCTTCCTGATAACTCTCACGCTTCGTTGGCTCAATTGAAGTCTCTTGAAAAACGTTTATGGAAAGATATGAACCTAAAAACTCTCAACACGCCAATCAGTTTTTTCATAGTGCAATTACTTTTTATCTTAAATAGCAATTTCTGTCACTCAATCGCAAACGCTATTCGATCGCTTTACTTGCTCGCAACAGAAGAAAAACTCAAAAAATTCAAACCGGTTTTTCTCAATTTACCAAAGGGTTATGTAGTCCCATTTAGCACTGAAGACTCGACAAACGGTTCGGACCGAGAATGGTACGTTCCGCACCATCTTGTTCGAAACCCAAACAAATCCGGTAAGGCACGGTGTGTTTTGAACAGCGAGTCAAAATATCACGGAAATCCATTGAACAACTTCCTTTTTGTGGACATGGATCTGCTGAAAAACAGGTTATTTCATTCAATGCACTTTCAAGAGCTTTAATACGCTAACATCAAAGGCATGTGTACGCATATCATGTTCCTAGAATGCAACCAACGCATGATATAATTTTCCTAGAAAGCAATCAACGCGCGGTATACGGTGCGGGTAGATAATGTTTGCTTTCCTTGGCGCTCAGAATATTGCCACTGCTTGTCATTGAACTTTCTATTCAATTTGCTTATTTCCATTGAGCTTGCGATTGTTTTTGGTAGAGAAAGGGTAGCCCCCAAGAAAGAAACTTTGAACTCCAGAAAGTGAATCTCAAGCTGCGCTTCTTGTTGTTCGTTTAACAGACGATATCGAAAAAGCTCTAAAACTCTTCACTTTTTAATGTATTTTATGGACTAACAGCAATACAAACCTTTAGTGATTGACTTCGACGAACAAACAGCCCGTGCTTGTTGCCAATCTGGTAGCCGAGCTTCTTGTATGACATCACTTGACTTACCTACTGACTCCCTGAAAAACGTAGTTGGGTGGCTCGGCCCATTGTTCTTGGAACTTGCGTTTGGTTTTTCAAGCCAATTAGGGAAATTATTTAGAAAATTCTCACGGATTGTCCAGTCTAGGATCTGAATAATCTCTTTTTTGGTCTGATGTAAAGGCCGTATTCAACGTCTCTCCAAAACACATACAATTGTTTTCATCCATGAAAACAAGTTCATTTGTGATGACTATCGAGCTCTTCACTTCAGGCGAGGAACAACATAAGTAAATTGGTGGGCCAATGGTACCAACTTTGTAGGAGCTGAGAAATAGCTTCTGAATTGCATCAAACTTGGAATATTGAAGCTCCATAGTCAGTCTTGCACAAACGACTTAGATGGAACAATAATCCACCGAGTGCAACACATCAAGTCGGAGCATAGAAACGAGTAGTGTATGTTGGGGGGTGGTTGCAGACACACATGTATTAAGATAGGAAATAGAGCACCCGGTCTGCAAGCTACGTATTAAGATAGAGATTAGATCTCCTATGTATTAAGATAGGAAATAGGTTTCTTAAGTAAGGTGGTAAGGTTTCAGATGATAAGTTTCAGAAAAATTCTTGGCGCCCGAACAAACCATGTATAGTTTTCCCTATGTATTAATACAATGTAGGGATTTAAGAACTCATTAGGATAGGAAAAAGGTTTCCCAATATATTAGGATAGGGAATAGGTTTCCAATGTATTACGATGGTAAGTTTTCAGATGGTAAGTTTCAAAAACATGTTTTGAAAATTTTTCAAGTTTTAATTACAAATACATTTTTATCTTAAAAAAAAACTTTTTTATCTTGAAAAACCAAAAAAAGTAATAAACTTCGACTTAGTGTATGGCTTCATAAACTAACATATCACAGAATAATTTTTTTTCTCGAAAAAATCTATTAAATGCTTATTTCATCTTATTTAAATTCCCTCAGGTTATCTGGGGAAAACTTTCAAGAGGGGATTATCTTTGACAAGTAAATTATTCTGCTCCACGGGATATCAGGGGAATCTTAACAGCTCCTCAAGGTTGATTTCTTTTATATCCCACTTAATCTTTTATTCCTCAGGTTGTCTGGAGAACGGATGACAGCTACATTATACTTACTTTTTGAATTACTTTATCTTCTTTCACATATATATCCCACGAGGATATGACAGATGCATAATAGCAGTTCCCCACAGAGTTAATAAAACGTGAATTACTTTCCTGACAGTTTAAAGTTGTAAATTTTAATGAAAATTTGAACTACATCCAATCAAAATTGCATGAATTTTTCATTGGAACTAAGATAAAAATATGCAAAATTTTAAAGTTTCGTCCGATCAGATATTTTAATCTAGTTCTCATTTTTACCTAAACTTGTACATTTATTCTGTCACATTTCTTGCTACAATTGTTTTTAGCTCTTTTTTACCACTTCGCCTTTAATCTTTGAAAAATTCTTTGAAACTTCCGAAAATTTCCTAAAAAAGTCTCAACCAAATTTGTCAATTGCTCTGTCACAGTAAAAATTTACACTGAGAAAGATGAAGTATCATAATTTTTTTTAGTCTGATTTTTTGTATAATAATTTGTCTATCTTTCTCAGAGTAAACTTATAAGAAAATTATACAATTTAGTAGAATTTGTTACAATTTTTATAATATTATCTACTTTATTGTTAATTCTTTCAATTGAGGGACTACAACATCCATACTGTATCATCATTCTCCGTGTATTTTATCAAAAAGTTAGTTGCTAAGCTGCTTTTTGTAAAAAAAAATAAGGAATATAAAAAGTTAAATTACTTAAATAATCGAACAATTCACTACTTCGTATAGTTACTTTACTGCAAGAAATTTACAATCACAAATAAAGAATGTACGTTTACAAAAAATTTCTGATAAAATTTGGAGGATGCACATCATGAAGTTTATTCAAGGTCTTCTGGAAGAATTTAAAAGAAGAAATGCTGAATAAATTGCGTAAAATCCACAAAAATTATCAATTTTTTGTAGCTTTCGAGGAACCTTTCGTCGATACGTTTTTGTCAAAAAGGGGTAAGTTGATCTCTTTCTACCCAAGGAATCAGCAAAGTAGTAACTTTTATCAGTCAAGCAATCATGATCCAGTGTTCTCCTCTATTATTGCTTAGGGCTGAAGTAATAATTGCAAATGAGTAATTGTTAGTTGAGGTACTGTATTAGAAGGGTATGATCCCATGTACTTGAACCTGTGTTCTGAAATTCTTTGAACAGTTTGCAAAAATTATCCATCTTTGCAATTGTAAGTTGATTTTCATCTAAAAACAAAGAAATTGATAGTTTGATAGTGTACTTTAGGATAAAAAAGATTAATGACTTACACGCATTTAGGTATTGAATCAACAACGTCCCATACACAAGTCTTTTGTAGTAGGCAAAGGTTATTGAACACCGTTTTTCAGTCTAGGTTAAAAAATTATCTCGGGTTTTCAACTAAACAGCATTCATTCTCTGTTCGTTTGTGGAGATAGTGGAGAGACAATAGCGATGGAAAGTCCCAAAAAAAATTACAATATTTTCATAGGAACCTGAAAACTCAAAAAAGTTAAACAGTTTAGCGACTGTGACGAATTTGTCAATTTGAATGTTTGATAGTCTTTCTCGCAAGACTATCACTTCCGTGACTTGCTCCAACGGAAACTGGAAAATTATTTCTAATCTCAAGCTTTCTCCACTAATTTCTGGATAATGCAACAGTTCAGCCGCATCCTGTAGTGAAGTCAAAGCGAAAATTAGAATATAGTGATTTTGAAAATATTCCATAGGAAGAGCTAAAAAATCTTCATTAAATTACATTGCTCTCATTGTGGTAACATAGGGGCGACAAGGTAAAGTTGTATCTAATGAAATAATTGCTCTTCCACCCCGAATAACTCTGAGCTTTCTCATATGAATTTGTTGATAATTGAAAGGATTTTTATGTAAGACCCTGCAACAGCTGAGTTTGTATTCATTGCAACGGCTATTCTTCTGATTGGAGCTTTTTTCAGAACATTTTCTTGGATAAACTGGTTTTGACGAGTTGGAATGATAAAGGTTCTTGCTATAGTTTCCATGTAATTGTGTTGAGCATGTTCCTTTTCCAGATTCCACTGCGAGTTTTGATGATTAGGTTCGCTACTCAAATTCTTCTAGTAAACTGCAAACAATCATCATTTTTCAGACTAACATTTGGATTATCAGACAGCATGTAAAAATTAGGTCTAGCTCGAATTAGTTTAACTTGAACTTTGGTTTTTGGTAGTAATAAATTTTTTCACACGTAAACAAGTCGAGGCTAGCCTGCCATAAAGTGAAAAAATTATCCTTGATCCTAAAAAACTTGCTCTATCAGTGAACGGATACATATCAAATACTTCCGGAAAATCTTCAAAATTATATCCGTGACAAGCAAGTATTCCTTTATTACTCACTGCCGACGAGTTGATTTCGTTCGATATTTCTGCTTTAATGAGGATATGATACATTGGCGTTGTAAACCATTGTATTATTAAAATAAACTTCACAATTGGATAATAGAGATTGAAGTAGATTGTTTACATAAAATAAGCAGGTTTGTGGGTCCTCATCTGAATCTTCCTCCGTTTTTCTTTTTGAAAGCATCAAACAATCTTCCTTTGAATAGTTGAAGCTTTGAAATTAAATGGGTATCACGCATATTCAAATACAGATTACGGTCCGTCTCAAATTCAAACTTGATACTGCTTTCATCTAGAGAAGTACTATGAAATACTTCTTGTGTGTAAGGTGAAATAACTGTTTCCACAACTGGGACTTCGTCAAAAATCTCCAAAGAAGAATTTGTAAAAGCTCCATACCAAAAATGACTTCTTTGATTAACACTCATTTTATTTTGTCAAAAATATCTTTGCGAGAGTGACTGATTTTTGAACTACTTTTTCGAGAAATGGCTCTTCATGTTCTGCGCTTGGATTTCTTTTTTCCACCTCTCAAATTTTTTCAAACTGTTTTTGTTCCAACACCTTTTGCAAAGGTTTTGAGTTTTTTTCGTCCACTGACAACTTCTCGAATCTCTGGAGCAGCAATTTCAAATAAATCTGCTCCGATTCTTTTTGGAGCTGTGGTTATATATTTTTTAATAAAGGGAATTGCAGTTCTCCCAAGAGTTTGTGCAAAAGCACCAAAACCTCTTCCACGCTGTCTTGCATGTCGCCGAAAATTAGGAAAATTAGCTGAACTTTGAGGAACCATTTTGTCTGAAGTATAAATCGAAAATGATCATCCGAAATCTTGCGAAACAAGAGAACAACTCGTAAAATTCCTACGGACACAAAAGGATTTTTTTTCACCTGTAGTATCCCTTAGTTCTGTTTTTATGCTGTGGAAAGACTTTTTCAAAAATTTTTTCAAATTGTAGATTCGTAAAGCATTGATAATTCTTGTACTGTCCTGTAGATATTATGTCTCCATTTTTTACTTTGGAAATGAGAGGAATACAACGCAGTAAAGGAGTTTTTGTATCGCCTACTATCTTATATTCTATAATATCACTACAAATCATTAGGTAAGGTAATCTTATAAGGTCGTCAGAATACTGAGTCCTTTTCCTTTCATTATAACTCTTGTCTGATTTTGTACTTATTCACAGCCAAAAATGTGACTCAAATCAGCACTTTGACTTATAAACACTGATTGATCCTCGGGTAATTGAATGGCACTTTTTTGTGTTATCTTATCTACTGATACATAAATTCCTTTATATTCATGTTTTGTGCGCCTATAAGTTTTTGAACGTTGGCATTCATGGCTACAACTATATCAACAATACTTGGATTCAATCCAGGTTCAATATGCATCGGTTGAGTTTTTCTTTTTTCCTCAGGACCTTCTCGCTCATCTACGGAAGTGAACTTTCCCTCAGTAATGTTTTGGTACAATGAAGGGTACGATATTTTCGAAATAGCAACCTCCCATTCTCCTCTAAGATGTATTTGTTCCGGTAGAAATTTCGTGACAGAACTAAGACTATTATTCGGATAACAATTAAAAGTAGCATTAGAAACTAGCTCAATAGTAAAAGAATCCATGACAACTGACCGATAGAAATTCAATTTAAAAATTGACTAACCTCCAATTTGAACATTTTTTTGGCTTATTCTCAGAAAATTTTCCCAGAACTTCTTCTTTTTCGAGATCTTTGATGATGTATGTAGGAGGTTTTTTGTAGATATTGCCGAACTTTTGAAAATTTCATTTGTAAACTGCGGTTTGTTTTCTTTTCGGAACGGAATATCATTTTTGGAAACTCTAACTCTATCACCATTTTCGAATATTAATTTAGTGTAATTCATGAACAATTTGTTATACTATTTTTTACGGAGAATTTCCAATTGATAGGTTTTTTGCGACAGTTCAATGTAGAAACAAATTGTTGCATTTTAGGAACAAATTTTCCACCATGATTTTCTACATAAGTATATATTATATGTTCAAGGACTGAAGTGCTCTCTCTGCAAATGCAGCTTCCGTAAACTTCAATGTCTTTCTCCTTGCAAATTTTTTTTTAATTTCCCCCATATTCTGTTCCTTCATCAACCCAAAGCTTTTCAGGAGTGTTTTTCGAGAAATCCTTTTTCTGAAAGCTTGTAAAGTGTCTTTGGCATACTTTTTTTTTATTGTTTGAACTTTGACAAATCTCGAAAAGATATCCACAGCAACTAATAAATACTTGACTCCACTGTTTTGACTAGCTAATTTGTCTACAAAAGCCAAGTCCAAACACAAGATTTCATTGATACATTTAGAAAAAGCATGAAGTCTTCGGAAACGCCTGATTGGTGGACCAAATTTCGTATACGATGTCTTGGTTTTTAAAAACTTTTCTACTTTTTTCGATAAACCACTTGCTCCTCTCAAGTTTTGAATAGAACCGTACGCAGCTCCACGCCTAGAATACAATCTGTTTAGTCTTACCTTTTCAGATTTTGGAAGGGATCCAAGTTCCTCTGTCTTTCGTTTTGGCATTCTTGTTGATAACAAGTTTAGGTGGAATTTGAGTTGCTTTCAAAATGATAAAGTAAATATCGGGAAGTCAGTAATTTTTTGCTTTAGTGCACACACAAAGTCTGCAATTGATTTTTTTCTATGTCTCGATTGTCTAATATGATATTTTTTGACAGACTCAGTCTAATTTTAGAATTCTTAGAAAATTTAAAAATAAATCAATAAGGTGCTTATTGTTACTCGTTTTCCAACTCGCATTTACAGCACTGTAAACAGAATCGAAATTTTTTGGAACAATCTCCTCTTTTTCTTGCTTTTGTTCCAATTTCTGTTTTCTTAGAAGTTTACTTTGCGTTTGATAAACTGATTACGGAATTAACACAAACTATTCCATACTATGTCAATCGTCTAATGAAAAAAGGGGTGATGATAGATATCAACTGTAACCGTTCAGTTGAACTTAAAATAATTTTTCTTTGTTTTGTGTAGAGTAGTTCTTTTTAGTGTTAGCTCTGTAATTTCTTTTCGATATTTTACTACGTCTTCTTTCCAAAGATTTTGAAGCTCTCCTCTTATTAGGTTTACTAAACACTCGCTCAGAAAATGAATGAAATCTTTTGGACAATTGAGAAAGAATTGTTTGCGAAATCTTAGAGAAAATTTTTGAAATTTTGGTAAAAAAGAGACGTATTGTGTACTCATTGTCCAAAAATTTTGTCTCTATTCCAGCTGCTAATTAACATTTTGTTGGAACTGAACCACTATTAGAAAAATAACTAAGTGAATCAACTGTTTTTGAGGTTAAATCAATAAGTAAATGACCATAAGTAACAGATGTTGCATCTTGACACCTTTCTTTCAATTGAGATCCTAGACCTAGTTGTTGACTTAATGTATTGATTTGTAAAACATTTCTCGGTGACGTCAACAAGACTACGTGTGTATTTTGTAACTCTACATCTCTTCCTAATTTGCTTTGATGAAATAAGTTATATTTGCTGTATATTGTATTCAGACCCCTGTGTCTCCCAGCAGTGGCAATTTTCATAAATTGGCAATTATTGGCAATTATAAGCAGTGGCAATCTTACGTGTTGAAGTTTTTATACAAGTATCATCAAATATAAGCAGATACTTAGTTCCGTTATTGGCAAGTTTTTCAATCAAGTAAAAATCTACTCTTTGGATAAATTTAAGTTTTTTTCTTGCATTTGACTATAAAGAGGATGATAAGGTTGATTAAAAAAAAATTGTCGAATGCTGGTTGAAAATTACCAATTTTCAACCAATCAAAAACAAGATGAGATTTTCCAGATCCACTTGGACCAACCAAGGATTTAAAAATTCGTTCTTTGGTAGATTTTAGTTTTTTTCATAGCTCTGGGGAATGAAGAAAATAACCGACTGTACTTGTTAAAATAGCGACCCAAACTGTCGTTTCTTCACATGTTGTGGATAACATAAATCGAACGATTGCACATACTAGCATCGAAACTATAACAAAAATGGGCACAAAAACTATTACATGTACGTCCAAACATGTACGTCCAAACATGAGATCTATTACATGTACGTCCAAACAATTTCCATCATTTTCGTTCATGCTTTTTTTCATCAAAAACAAAATTTTCTAAAAATACGGGCTTCATCGACCATCTTAACTCTAAAAAAAAAGTTGACAAGGATTTCAATTAAAGTTTAAAAATGTAGTACATTAAGATTATTATGATAAAAATTTGCTGTAAAAACATCGAGTCCAAGTTCCGTATGCAAATGCTTTTCTTTCTGCACAGTGAAGAGTTTTTGCATGACGAAATGGGTAGTTGCTACAACTCCAGCCATAGTCTTCATCTTTGAATGTCAAAAACTGAACTTAAAGGCAAGCATAGTCAACCAAATTAATAATCTTTGTTTCCAAAACCTGACAGAATCTGAAAATTTTCATAACCTTTTGCAAGAAATTCCGTTTCCCAGCTTCTAGAGATTTCAATATTTTTTGAAGTTCAGTATAGTTTTCGTAACCACTACTCCAACTGATTCCATGAAGATGCTTTGTACACCAAGAAGATTGGGATGTTGGTTTGAGTTTTTTGGAGGAAGAAAAGAATATCCTACAGTTTGACCATCCTTATAAACTCCTAATTCTTTCATTATATTGTTTTCAATACATTCAATATCCAAAACAACAACACTCATTCTGTTAATCGGTTTTTCTGTAGTTTTTTGGTTAAAATTATTAACAATCGAACAATGCATATACTGATGCAGCAAATATTTTAACATAAAAACAGAAAGCTAACCCAGTCACGTAATCCACACCAAGAAAGCATGAGCTGGGGAGACTAGGTGCATCATAACAAAAATCAGGACCTTTCATTGCAGGTGAAATCACAGATCCAGCAGAGTCATGTAGAGTTAAAAATTTTAAAGTTTGCAAAAAAGTAACCCATACAGGAATTTCCGTATCTAATTAGTCCTTCAAAAAGTAATTTTTGGTCCATTTCTTTTAAATTTGAGTCCGGGTCCAAAACAATTCAGGTAAAAAGAAATAATTTTTTTTTGTATTTGATGTGAAACCTTGCTTAATAAGTCAAAAATTCTTAAAATTTCATCCAATTTTTGTATGTTTATTTTCTACAGTGCATTTGTCAATAATGATACAAGATTTTCTGAAAGTCTCTACATAAACTAGCAAAGAAGGAACTATATTGTCTAGCTTATCATATTCTTCCCTTTGTAGTTGATTAGATTGATTATTTTATCATTGATTTCTATTTCTACGATATTCTATAAGTTCTAATTTTTGGTATCGGATCGGTATCCTATGTGAATTGTTCTTCTACCACTATGCAGAGTCCACTCAAATGAGATATTTGTTAGTCTACGACCAAACTCTGCAAGTTTGGTAAATTTTGTGATTTTATAAGTGTTGGTGAAATTTTTTGGGACTTTTCTTCTTGAACAATATGAAAAAGTCCCAATTTATTATGAAGTTTTAAGATTAAATTTCTTGAAAAACCAATATTCCAACTCATAATGCTCAACGCAAATACTAAAAGAAAAATGATTTTGAGGATAAATTTTTAAATTACGAGACATAAAAAAACACAAATTAATATACATCACAGTTCTCAACAAACAAAAAGTCTCCCAAAGTTTTGGATAGTTCTTTGAATTCGTTCAAAGTACGGTTGACATAGGCAGTTTGTTTCATTGCCTCTTTCTCTTTTGCAGTGAATAGTCGAATCTGAATGTAGGGAGGTTTGCTAACATTGCACTTCTTGATCGTGACACAAACTTGTCTTCAATTGTAAGTTGCTATGTCTAACACTTTGTTGCAGTTGGCAAGCTCCTGATCCATTGTTGACTCCTTGTCAGAAGTGACTTCCAATATAGGAACGAGTTCAAGATTCTCAGCATCGTGAATAACAGTAATTCTGATCGCCGAGGTTGCTTCTCCTTTTTCACCAAAAGATACTTGCTGTCTTTTTTCGAGTTGTCCCAACTCATTTTTTGAATAAAGGAAAGCAGGGTTCAAAATAAATTTTCCTCTTGTAGGATTTTTGGGAACAAGCAAATCTCCCAATTCTTGTTTGATTTGTTCAGAATTCAAAATAATTGGGACTACTGTCTTTTCTTTAGTATCGTTTTGAAGAGGAAACTGATCAGATGAAGAGAAATGAGGAAAATGATTTTGAGATTAAATAAAAATGGAAGTAAACATAATGAGTCATTCAATAAACCATAAAAGAAAATAGAACTATAAAAGGAATTTTTCTGTGAAGTTTCCAAATATGGAAATGTCGAGGTGTTAGTGTTCCTAATCAAATCCACAATTCGCAGCTCACTGTTCCAGATGGATGTAGCTATGTGTCAAGCTCTTCCCAACTTTTATTCAGAAATTAATGAAAAATCGCTTATAATTTCCGTTTCTTGTGATTTTTACGAAAAGTTTTTAGTAACCCATAGTTTTTGTGTCTCTACCCATGATTTTAACTTTTCTTTGGAAAACTGTAAATTCCACATTCTTCTGAATGGTTCATCTTTCGATCAAATTTTACAGCGATTGGGTAACTTTCATTTCACATACCAATTTATCAATTGTCTTTATACTCTGTACAAACACAGATTCCATTTGAACGTTATTTCATCAACTGGCGAAGTTTTCAGTCAACTTGACCGCGCTGTTCATCACAATTTGAAACGGAAAGGAGAGGAAAAATTGCTAAGCTTTGCAAAGAAAAAAATGTTACTCAAAAGTTCAGACGACATTTTTTATGTTCTAATCAGAAGTTAGCTTCAACTCACACAATCGGTTCAACTTTTCTGGAAAGAGTTCGTAAAGTATAAATCTCAAAATTTGAACAGAATTTGTCAAAAATAATTCACTGTTTTATTGATGATTATGAATTTGTAAATAGTGATCATGTCAATTTTCCAATCAAAAGTTTTTGAAAATCCATCTTTTTTCTCTCATATGCTTATGAAATTACTCAAAAACAAAAAAACTAAGAAGTTTACAAAAAAAAGTTTCAAACTTGTGAGAGAGATGTAATGTTTTTTTTTGATTTTCAAGAAGTTGCAAAACACGTCAATTTTTTTTAACAAGTTACAAAAAGTGTTTAGCTTTTTTGACAAGATGCAAAAACTGTTTCAATTTTTTCGACAAAATGATAAAGTGTTCCATTTTTTTGACAATATGCAAAAATGTTTCACTTTTTTTAAACAAAATACAAAAAATGTTGCAAATTTTTTGACAAAATGGAAAATTGTTACAATTTTTTTAACAAAATGTAAAAAGTATTTCTATTTTTTGACAAGATGTGAAAAATATTTCAATTTTTTTTGACAATATGCAAAAGGTGTTTGAGTTATTTTGACAATATGCAACGTACCATCAGGTATTTATTACTTGTGTACTTTTTTCTAGTGTTTTTCTAAAATGGGTGCAAAAATTAATCAACTTTCTTAACATGTAAGCGTGTTCGGAGCGCTAAATTAAGTTTTAATTGTTTTTCAATGATTTACCCTGAACCTGTCATCTATTCTCATAATTAAAATGAAATTGAAGAAAATAAATAATTACAGTGAACAAAGTTAAGGCCAAACAACAATTATTTACAAAAAACTTTCAACCAAAGAGCTGTCGAGCATTGCTGGGGTTTGTTGTGGAGTTGGTGGAGTCAATATTTCGGAGAAATCCTCATCTTCATCTATTGTGATGGGGTTTCCGGTTGATCCTGCCTCCTACCAAGGAAAGAGGAAGTCGTCGACTGGTTGAGCAACAAATCTCGAGTCAGGAATCTCGGATAGTTCATTCCCACATGCTCAGTCTGTTTCTTCATCATTTGCATTGTTCCAAGTTGGTTCTCTGTGATCGGAACTTGCATCATATGATGCTTGTTGAAATCCCTTCGCATCACTTCACCATGTGCCAGACTTGGATTGGGATGTCCATTCGGGCCACAAAAACTCCAGAGACTGTTTATCGAACTTGAATTTGTAAAAGATCAGGCGAAAATCCTACAGAGTACATGAGGTTGCTGTTTGGCACTGACAAGATCATTTTGAGCGATAAGTTGAGTAAAAGAGTAAAAACATGAAAGAGCTGAGAGAGGGGGTAGCTGACGAAAGATAAGTTGAAAGGATGACAAACAAACTCACAAACAACACGATAAGCACATGAAAGGTGACAAAAAATGATGAGGTGGACACAATTTTGCAACAGACCCGAGCAGAAAACTGAAACTGCAGAACTAAAAAGAGAAAAGGAAAAGTCAAAAATCCCCCAAGGGCCTATAAAACTCAAACTAAAAATCAATCAATATACTAGATTCCTCCTCCAAGGGAATGTCATCCGGCTCGGATACATAAACTTATCACACATGATGTTCACCTTTATACTGAAGTTACCCTGGTAACTATCATGCTATTTGGTTTGTTGACGATCGGTGTTGTTCTGGAGCGGTAGCTCAGTTGTCAATAATTGGTGTCTATTAAACAGTTTCTTTGTCTCGCCTCGTTTGGAACTCTTGGTTCCTCAATCCGTTCGGATTCAATAAGTAATACAATCATACGTAGAGGTTTGACACTCGCGGCAGATATTGTCATTTTAATTGAAATTTTACACAGTCCTATTGTTATTAGTTGCGGAAAAGTTTTTGGCACACTTTAAAAAGTTTTTACCGTATATTAGGCAAGGTTATCATTCCAGTCTATTCCCATGCCGATGTCTATTATATGTTTGCTCTGTTTGTGCATGGCCGCAAAATTACACTTGAAAGAAAAAACTAATTATAAAAAATCCGACTGTAAAAAAAAACAATTTTTTATTCAGTTAACTTTAGCGATCAAAACATTAGACTAAAACAAGAAATATTATGCACCATTGAAAATATCGTATCCCTAAAATCAACCTTTAAAATTTTTTTCACCTCCGATCTATTTTTGAAAAATTTACGAGTTCAAAAAAATGTCAGTATGGCCATGATCTGGACTAATTTATGCGCGTTTTGTAATTTTTGTTTATAATTTTGAAAGCATAACGCATATTATTTATGAAAACCGCACGAAAAAACTGTTTCAAAATGAATTGACGCTAGTTTTGATTTAGTAAGACTCAAATATTGGTACTTGCTCTTTGTAATTGTCCAAAAACAATGGTTTTGAATGTTGCCGTTTCCCAAAAGTTATTCGATATGGATTAAGGGCAGTTGGTACAATCAGGGCTTTGCCCTGATGTACGAGCAGTCTTGTTGTTACTTTGTTACTTTCGATAAGCTTCATATGAGAGGTTGGTCCTAAATTTGGATCACTTTCATTTTTTCTTCCCTTTTGCAAAATGGTTAATTACAATCCATCAAAAAGTTTTCTGTTGAGTTTTCTTTTGAGTTATTGATAAAAGTTCTCGCAATTTTTCATCAAAATGTTTACAAGAAAATCTAATGAACAATAATGAACAACAATGGCTGAAAATCAATTTTAGTATTCGAACATGATCAATAGTTTCAGCCGAAAATGAGAGATTATAATCGGTTGTAACTTTATAATAATGGATTTTTTCTCACAAACAAATAATTATGATGGTAACTCTTTATCATATTTATGGTCTGAATTTTACATCTCTAATAGATTGTAAAAGATTTTGGTCTCAGAATCTACTATAAATGAATAAAATCCGTTGGCACTCGGTGCGGGAGGAGAACTCTACCACAATCTGATCATTCAATTGAGCTCATTCGGCTTAATCAGCTCATTCCGTCATTACAAGGCCAAACTGTGCACTCGATGGGCTCACGGTTGAAGAAAACGAAAAAAACAGAGAAGAACAAAGAGAGCATTCTTGTTGCGGAAGCCGCATACAATTCACAAAATGCAGAGGTTTGGTCTCGTAATGATGTTGATTTTGGCCAACTAAAAATTACAAGAGCTATACTGATCAGTCTTGTTCCTCCTTGTCGATCAAAAAGTTAAAGCCAAATTGCCGGCCCAACTTTCAGCAAATAGGGCTCGTCCACCTTGTATTATGGCAAAACAGCGAACAACAAAAGGACCAAACGCAGGTAGTTACATTCATTCCTTGCCATCGAATACGACCCAACTTTAGACCAGTGTAATAGGACTCTCGCTGGTCATCCGGCTCGATTTGATAATCTTATCATATATGATATCTACCTTTATGTTGAACTTACTGTGCAAATTATCATGCTATTTGATTGATTGACCTTGATTGGCAGTAGGCTTGTATTGTTCTTGAGTTGTAGCTCAGTTGTCAATAAATGATGTTATATATATTTTTTTCTCGCCTCGTCTAGAACTCTTGATTTATCAATCAGTTCGGATTCAATATGTAATACGATAATACGTAGAGGTATGACATGGCGCAGTCAGCAAGTTATTCGAAAACCCGTTGAATATAAATCCATAATAATCAAATAAAACAATAATCCATTTTATTGATCCAAAGATGTCAGCTAAATTACCATTAGCGTGGTCTAAGTGGGCGGCAATACTAGAGATGGCAGTAACCGCGAAAGATGGAATTGAAGTAAGCAACTCACTGAGAACTCAACCGCCACTAGTTGAACATTCAGAACCTATTTATGAGTTCAAAATAACGGGTGAAACGGAAACACTGAAGAAATAGCGGGATGTTCGAAACCAAAAGAAGCGAGTCGACTGGGAAAATCCCGTGATCAAAGCGCGGGAGAAGAGAGTATTATGTAATTCATTTCCTTGGCACGATGCAGATGCAAAAGTACGCAGTTATCCTTTTCTATGTATTGGTGCCAAGGGGCAACGACAGGTTTAACAAAAAAAATCATGTCTGGACTTACACACTGTTACCACAAAAGACCTCATGACAACTGTAGAAGATATTTTCATCACAACCAGAGTCGTAGCTTTTGAGAGGTACAACTTTTTCTGTAAAAAGTAAAAGAGAACAAAAGGCCTTGAACAATTCCACGCGAATTTTGTCGAACTAGTTGCGGGGTCGATTGTGCAGATCGAAAAGACGAGTATGTGATAGATATGATTACTGCACACATAAACCACGAGAAAACTGCAGAAGAACTGCTAGCTCAAATGCGAAGCCCACAAGATGCAAAGGAATATGGAGTAAGCTGGAAAAAAGCTATTGAACAGTCGAACAATATAATTAAATTCATTCGGAGGGCAAAAAACAACGACACACAGGAACCAATAACTAATATCATCACATGTGGTCGTAATAATTGCGCTAACAATCAAAGTTCAAAAGGAGGTCGGGGCGGATTCCACGGTAGACCAAATTCAAGAGGAACACACTAAACAAGAGGACAACAACACCGGAACACTTACTTTAATTTTCAAAATAACGCTACCAATGCTGCAACCAATATGGTCAAAACCATTAACAATCGTGCCCAGCAAAGGATAAAATTTGTTCAAAATGTGCCAAGCGAGGCAAATTTGCCAAAGTCTGTCGATCTGCAAATGTTAATAACTTTGGAGACCTGAACGAGGAACAACAAGGGGAAATCAAAACTGATAACGACTTAGTCGCATTCGCACAGCTTACATCCAAAATGGCTGGGAAAAATATCAAATCAATAAACTTTCTGTGATGGCAATTTTGGAAGCATTCGAAGCTAAGAACATGACTAATTTGTCCCAAGATGATCTTAGCGGTCTTTTTGTATAGCTAAAGAAAAAAACAGAAGAAGTATTAGCTTCGCGGATTCCGGAAGCCCAATGTCATTTCTGAACAAAAACAACGACAAGTCAACACTATTCAGAAGTATCTTAACGGAAGACACCGCCAGAATTTTAGCACATTACAATGGTGAAAGAATAACTCCGAAGAGGAGACTAATTCCAACAGCTCGATCAGGAGACTGGAAGATACAAACAGCCCCATTCATCATTGTTGATGATCAAAAAGCAAATATAATAGGTAGAAATATACTGCCACAATTAGGGATAAAACCCATTCACGAAAACTAAAAACGGAGAAACCTGCTGAACATACGTGAATCGGAAGAATTAGACCTGGAAATTAAACAATGGGTCAGAGGTAACTTTCAGCAACTATGTGTACGTATTTGAAAGTCAAAAAATCACATTATGCGAACCCAATTTAGCAAAGAGGTGAGCCCAATTCAACAAAAGGGACGACGCATCCCGATGCACCTAGAAAAACGGGTCGAAGCAGAACTCAACAAATTTATTGATCAAAAACCCATTATCAAATTAGAAAAATGTTTGGATCGACAAGTCATTAGTCCAATTATATTAACAGTAAAAAAAGGACCAAACAGTTAAACTGGACTTAGACTCCCAGAAAAAAAAACAAATTCATCCAAAAAAACAAGAATCAGATGCCAATTATAGAATTACTCCTGGACAACATCACACAAGTAGTCAAATCGGACCAATCAAAACAAACACTATTTTCAACGCTTGTGACATTCGACCAGAATGTGAAAAATGCAATCTCTGCAGAGTTCGGAATTTTAGCAGTAAGCCTTCCGGATTGGTGGTTTTTAAGAACTAAGAGCGTTATTGGAACATTTGGCCAGACGGTGAGGGCTGGAATATTCTAGTATTTTAAAATTTCAAAAATTCGAATGATGACGTCACATTTCTGAGAAATGCTGAAACGGCCATTTTTACAAAAAACGAGAGAGAAAACACAACAACATTAGTTGCGCTGACGAAAACAACGATAATCGTGATTGAAAAACAGCAGCAGATTGGAGGAATAGCAGAGAATGTTCCGAGTTGCAACTATTGTGCTGCTACAAAAGTTGCAAGGCCGTTGCGAACAACGGTGAAGGGTAAGAAACCAGCCTTCCGGATTAGGAAGAAATCAAGATTAACGAGCTTGATTCAGCGGATTCAAGAATCCGGAAGGGTCTCGGGGCTGAAACTTTTATTGACTCACACGAACTTTTAGCATCCTGTCATGTCCTGACTTGAATTTAATTGATATTTGGATTAGTTTTGACAAGGATGAGGTGCTAGGAGTTGGGGGAAAGGGTTGATCCATCTTCGATGGAGATGATGACTTTTATCTACTGAACAAAAACAATAGTAATATAATAAGTAGTAGCCCTGTTTTTAGGAGTGACCTCGTGGTCTGGGGATACTGAGACCCAGCCATGAGCTCATTATTTTTGCATGTAATTCAGTTAATTTGAGCGTTCTGGTCGAAGCCGGAGAACAGTAACGTTTTTGTCGACCCGATGTTAGAAAGACCACCGAAAGTACTGGCTTGGTAGAGACGGTGAAAAGCATGCAAAACTCTGTTTAGACATTGGCCAGTCGTCTTAGGACGTAGTTTTGTTTTCCGTCGATATGTATCTTCCGGGCGAATGTTACATGTATGTTTTTATGGAGCTCCTGGGTGTTATTTTTTTTATAACATCATGACCGGCGGAACCGTTAACGAGCACTCCGCGCCGAGCGGATGCTCACATTAACGCCCTTAATAGGCCTAAACCGCCGGGGCGGAAGGGTAGTTCGGAACGCGGAAGCCTTCCGGATCGCCGTGAATAGTTTTTTAACCTAGTTAAGACCGAAAATTCACGAACCAGGAAGGGTGGGGGGATCGGCCGTCCCCTCTCCCCTGAGTGGTTTGTGACCAAAAACACTGAAAGATATAAATAAAACCAAACAAAAAGTAGTATAGTACCCAAGAAAAACAAAAAACATAAAAAATAACCGAAAAAACCAAAAACAGTAAAAAAGTTAAAAATCAGTAGAAATCATCCCCCCAGACAAGATGTGATTCAACCCCCCCGTTTGTTGTTGATAGATATATTGTTGTTACAGGCATTTATATCAGTCAGGATCGTTTCGATCAATTTTGTGGCCCGTTTGTGAGGCTTGTACTGTAGGGTTATTTGAGCATTTAAGCACGTTAATGATAAATTGCGCTCAATCCGGAGGGGTCAGCTGATTTGCGCTCAATTCGGAAGGGTCTTGGGTGAAGACTGATCCGGCAAGCAGTTCAAGGAGCAACGAGAAGGGGCTCAACGACAACAACAATCGACTGTTGGGTATCGTTAACAAGTTTTGCATCCCTTTTGGTACAAAAAGTAAGATAGTAATCTGTAGGGGGGCTCGACAGTGCTGCACTGTAGTGACCCTTCACCGAACTGCGAATATCCGAGTTAAGCACCTTAATTCGGATATTAAACAAACCCGGAGGGGTATAGTATTACTAATATGATTACTTATACAGCCTATATTAATAGTCTTACATCGATTTTCAGTCAAAAACAACGAAAACAGACCGGTTTTTAGGATCAAAATTGCGATATTTTGATCCCCCCACAAGTCGCGATTTTTGAGATATCGATACTTTTTGAAACGGAAAAAAGCGCTAAGTTAGTGTGTTACATCGTAACAGCACTACCATAATTGATAGAACCGGTTAAGTTAAGTTCGGAAGTGGTTGGAACTATTTTGGTACCGAAAACCGAAATTTCGTGATTTTTGAGAAGACGGAACACTAAAAATTTAGACAATTTTTTGAAATTTTTGAGTTACGACAGTAAAAATAAGTGTTCGGACAACGTCCACTAGTGAATCTACGAGTTTTAAAACCCGCTACCCGAAAGCCTTCCGGGTTGCAGAGAAATCGAACATAACGTGTTTGATTTGGTGGATTCATCAATCCGGAGGGGTCCAGGTAGCATAGTTCTTCGCAAATTTTTTCTACAAAAGCGTTTTAGATCGGGTCTTTTGCATTGAACTAGAAGAGTATAGGCCTTCTGAGCTCGGATCAATAATTTTTAGGTCGAGAGGACCAGATTTGCGGAAAAAGTTAGGCGGAAACTATAAGAGAGAAAATTTTTGAGTTTGGAAAAAAGAAGTTTTGGTTAATAACTTTGGAACTACTGAGCATATCGAGTTGATCTTGGTACCAATAGATCAGAAATTAGCTGAGCTTACTGATAGAGTCAGAAAATTTTCGGAAAAATAAGCATGAAAATTTTTTGAGATTGTTTTTGGCAAATTCCCCAATTTGGAAGGGTACACCCTTCACGTTTTACAAAAATTTTTAGAAAAGCCCTTATACCCCTACCAAAAGGTAATAGCGGTTGAATAAAGTAACTTTAGGCCGTCCTAGACGAAAAGGGAGGGCTACAGGCACAGCAAAAGCTTAATCGAGCCGAAGTTAGGCCAGCAATAAGACCCTTCACCGTTAGTGTGAATTGTCAAATAGGAGGCTTAACCTCAATCCGGAAGGGTCTAGGAAGGTAGTACATACCCTTCCCAGTTAATTGAAAGAGCATAATTGCATCGGAGAACGTATCCGGAGGGGTATAGGTTGAAGGAAAGAAATCTACGAAAAGCTACTTTTACAAAATCGGAGGGCTCCCAATCCGGAGGGGTCGAAGTTTTTTCAAGAGGGGTCCGAATCCGGAGGGGTCTTATAGTTGCTAATTCGGAGGGGTCCAAATCCGGAGGGGTCTTATATTAACCAATTCGGAGGGGTCCAAATCCGGAGGGGTCTAGATTCTATTAGTCCGGGAGGGTCCTATTTGTGCCATTCCGGAGGGGTATTATTTTATTAAGGACTTAGGTAGACGAAAGAAAAACTAAAAAGTGAGAGTTATTAGGTTATTAACACACAGGCTAGGTATCAGTGACTGCACTGGTAACTTGCCTTTCAATAAGAACCAGACTAATACAAAACAAGTCCGAACTCGGATATTCGCGACACTAAGTCTAAACTAAAAAGAGCGTGATTCATTGGTGTGGATTGTAATATAATACGTTTTTGGGAAAAAGTGACTGCCCTGAGGATTTTAGTAGGTCTAGCTCGGGCAGTCCGAAAGCAGATATGTAACACGGTACTCGGTGGGTGCAATAGACGCCCACTTGAGAAAATTACTGCCTTCAAAGTTTTGTCTGTTTGGTGCAGCACCGAGCAGGGAAAGCTTTTTCTTTAAAAGACAGGTTCGACTATTGTACTGCGACCGATTAAGAGTACAAGACACATACGTTTTTGTTATATATACATTCATATCGTGTCAATAGACATTTTTTTTTTTGATTTTAAATCAACGTAAACTGTGCTTGATAGGGTAGTGAATACACTATCTTTTAAATTGACTGATAACATCATATTGTGCTAATTTCCAAATCATTGGACCGATAACCGGTTAGTGTGAATAAATTTTATACAAACTGTATTCTGATAACATACAGGGATTCGTGGTCACTATCTAATAGAAATTTGTGAAACTTATTGTGTTGTGTTATTTATATTAATAGTCAAGACTAGGAAGTCACCATAAATCGAATTGAGTGTATAGGCTTGAGAAGGTACAAATAGGAAATGAGTCTAGACAAGTCAAGAATACCTAAAAGAGGTAATAGTTCTAGGAAATTCATACCTGAGGAGCAAAGAAAAACGATGACCGATCCTTTTGTGGATTGGATCAAGCGATCCCGGTCTGATAACAGGGGGACGGTTTCAGGCAGAATGGTTGAAACGAGAAGTCAGAAGACCTCAGAAGAGCGAAGAGAACTGTTAGAAGTGGAGGTCAATACAGACCATACCATGAATGACAACCAGGAAGTAAATGAACTGGAAGACAGAGGCAGAAGGCTGGCGAGTGAATCTACCCCGGTAGAACAAGGCCATGATTTTGCCACTTCCACCGGGACATTGGATCGAGAAGAGATGTCGGAACTGTCCGACATCTCAACTGAGGTAGCGGCAACTAGAAGATCTCCGACGGACAACACTATGATGGCAAGCTGAACTGGGAAACAAACGACATCATCATCGTTCTCAGAAAGAATGAAGAACACCTTCGGAAACATCTTTCCATTCAGCATGGGAGGAGGAGCAGGAAACGATGGTGAGTCCCAGGAGGAAGAAGATGAAGAGGAGCAAGGGGACTCTGGATCTCAAGTAAGCCTCAATAGTTCGATCCAGGAGAGTGAGGCACACGTCGGAAGAGAGACTGGAACCACGGACAAATTTGGAGTAGTGACAACGATAAGCAAAGAGGCAAACACACCAGGCCAGTCAAAAGACTTCGCGATTAGGGCAAGTTCGGAGCCACAACCTGGTGAGAATAGAACCAGAGGGCTCGGCAACGCGTTAATTGATCCTGAAATAAATAATGACAAGACGTTGAAGCAGAGAGTCAAGGCCCGGATCTCGACAAGCACGAAGTTACCTGGGACCGACAGGGTTATACCACCACTAGTAACGCCACTCGTGGATAACGGGGCAGCACTAGAGGAAGCCTTAAACAACATAGTGGACAGTTTAGGAGAACAAAACGAGCAAATGTCAATAAGGATGAGTGAACTAGAAAGAGCGGTTCACATTGAGAGAGAAAGGCTGCGGGAAGAAATAAACCGCAACAGACAAGAAGTTGACAGGAGCGAAAAACGCTTGAAAGAGAGAACGGATGAACACATGACGAGGAACTTGTCTCGAATGACAAGAGAAGCGGAACAGAGGGAGTTACGCTTAAGAGCCGACATGGAGAAGTTAAGAATTCAGCAAGAGCAGTCTCTTGGGACTCTTGACACAAAGATGGATGCGATGATGGAGAGGCGAACTCAGGCTATCATGGATAGGTTGGACGGGCTACTAGGCAGCAAGAGTGGACCAAAAGAAGGAGGGCCGAACTCGGGAGGTCCCAGCAGGGAACCGAGGGTGAACTTCAATGAACATCAAAGGAGGAAGACGTATGGATCCGCTAGAAGCAGGGGCAGTTCATCAGGCTATGCCACAAGGGGTAATGGAGCATGGGGCCCGAACAACAGAGCAAGTTCAACGGGGAACAGACAAACCTCTAACGAACGACCAATGCAAGGCACACATGCGACTGGGAGAAGTGATTCCGGCAGCAGGGGGCATGCAAGCCCGAGGAGGAGTCATGTGGGCCAAGCGGGAGACAGTCACGGTGATTCGGATTGCAGGGATGCACCGCCCACAGAGCCTTCTACGAGGTGTGAGAACACTCAAACGGGACACTCAAGGGATGCTACTGCAATGGCCACGGCATTTGAACCCCTGAACAGGTCTCTGGAGACATTCCTGACGAGGTTATCTAGAACCAATGAACGCAGTGAGAAGTCCAGAAGAGTCTTTAAGAAGCCAAGATGCTACAAAGACGAATCTGATGGCTGTATTGATACCTGGATAGAGGTAATGAAGCTGCATTTCGAGGAAGAGGACTTGTCTGAGAGACAGGAATGCAGCGCGCTCACCAGCAACTTAGAAGGGACAGCCCTGAACTGTGTCAGGGCCAAGAAACAGTATCAACGTGACACTGCAGAGAAAATCTTCGAAATCTTGTTAAACCGTTTCGGATCAGGGGTGCAAGGGCACCAGGCGATGATGCGCTTCGAGAAACGGAGGCAACGAGAGGATGAAACCATAGACAAGTTTCTCAATGATTTGGAAATGCTGAGAAGACGCAGCCAACCGGATGAGTCAAACCGAAGGATGAAATTGGCCGTAGCCTCAAAATTCATCGATGGTGTGAAAAATGACGAACTTCGTACGATGCTAGCAACGCACTACACACCACTATCAACTAATGCGCCAACACCGGAGGAGTTAAGGCTCAAATCAAAGGAGTATCTTTTGTTGAAACCTCCTTCGAGATCTGGATATTACAAGAACAACTATGGCAATTTTAACAACGGACCAGCAAACCAAGGGAACAATTGGTAGAAACCGAGGGATGATATGGACAAGAGACGCTCTTGTGCTAATTGCAGTTCAACAGACCATCATGTGTCAGCATGCCCAGCTTACAAACAGGGCATGAAAGCAATAGGCTTTAGCCTCGAGGACGAAGATGCGTCAGAATTGGACCATGGGGATTTCATGAGAGGAGTAATAGCGAAATTCGGCCCGAGGTGTTTCTTTTGTAACTTGGAAGGTCATTTTAAATCAGACTGTCCGCAATTCTGGGATGCAGTGGCAGACATCAAGCATCCAAGACATGAAGAAGCTTTGTCAGGAGTGAAAGCCAGCAAGGCTCGACTTTTGAGTGAAGCGGAAGCACGCAGAAAGGACAAACCTCAAGAGCTGGCGGCAAAGAAAATGCAAGCGGTTACAGGGGAGACACATGAGCCGGAACCAGCGACTGCAGCTGAGGATTTCAAGATCGATTATAAGACAGCCGCAAGGGATGCTCTAAATAGAGTACAACAGGAATTGGTGACGAAAGAGATCGAACAAAAAGTGAAACTTGAACTGGAAAATGAAAAGCTTCAGGAGCAATTGAATACCTTCGAAGCAACGGAGTTCGAAGAGACGAAAACACCAAGCAGTTTAGATATGAAACTAAAAGTGATCTCCGGTAAGAGGTTCGGCATGGCGCCGCAGGGGAAGAAGATACAGTCGATAATCTCAGTGGCTGGACACCAGGTAATAAGAAATCTGAGTGAACCATCAGAGTTCACTTTAATGCATTTGGACACATATGCAGATTATCTGAGGCAGGTGGAGCCACGCACTGAGTCGAGAGCTGTGCGAGCACTTCTAACGACGGGTGGCCCTCGCATGAAGAAACTTCATGGACGCTACATGGAGGTCTATGGGCCGTATCAAATAATGCTGAATGTGGATGGAATCAGTATCTACACCAGGACTTACATAACAACAGATGATGACCAAATGGGGCAGATCTATCTGGGTGAAGAGGAACTCAAACTCCGCAGGATAGGCCATGACGCCATGATGGAACAAGACGCGGTACACATTGGATATGAAGCAGATGTGACAGCACATCTGCTCGACACCAACGGAATAAAAATCGGAGTCACAGGGCTTCTGGACACAGGAGCGGTGGTGAGTGTGATGCCGATAAAAACCTGGGAAAGAATGGGCTTCAAGCGAGAAGTTCTGATACCTACAAATCTCCGACTGGCCGCCGCAAATCGAGGAGCTATCTACGTAGCCGGAAGAACACCGATAACGGTCCTTCACATGGGAGGACGAGACCTTTGGATGAGCTTCCTGGTGGTAGAGAATCTGGACGACGCCGACCAATTCATCTTGGGCAGAGATTTTGTCAGGAATTTTGACGTGATGATTGACTTGAACAACGTTCTAATACGGATTAGGAACCCGGACCGAAAGTATGTTAAGAAAACCATTTATAGGATAATAACAGACGAAAATAAGGTACCAGTTTTTTTTGGATAGAAAAGTAAAATTACAACCAGGACAAGCTGTAGTAGCAATTTTTAGAATGAGAAATTTAAATTCGTTAAGTGATAGTAAACAGGTTTGCTTAGTACCGAATCCAAATAGTCAGAGTTCGGTGATTTTAGGCCGGAGCTTCTCGGTAACGCGAAACCGACTGTGTGTCAGTGTGTTGTTGAACACACTGGACACCACGGTTTCAATCCAGCGTGGAAAGAAGCTTGGCTACGCTTTGCCAATGAGGACCGACTATGAGGAGACACAAAACTTGAAGAAATATAGTGTGAAAGACTGTCCTTATCATGCCAATAAAGATAAAATTTTAAAGAGAATTAATGAATTAAAATCTATTCATAAATTGTTTTCAATGAAATCCGAAACGGACGACGGCTTATCAAGCTGCTCGAATTTTCCGGAACGCCCCTCGTCATATGAACTAGAATCTGACAAACCGGTTTTGCCAGAGATAGAACATTTAAAAGGGAAAATAGGTGAGGGAGATTTCGAAAAATTGCGGGACCTCCTAAATCGGAACGCAGATGTATTTTCAAAACATAAGGCGGACATCGGTTGCTGTAATTTCGTCGAACACGAAATCGAACTAGAAGAAGGCGCCGTCCCCCATAGGGAAGGCGCAAGGCGAATGACGCCACAGAAATCGGAAGCGTGCCGAACAGAAATAGAAATGTTGCTTGAATACGACATGATAGAACCCTCGAAATCGCCGTGGGCTTGCGGGGTAGTCATGGCTTAAAAGAAAGGGGGCAGCTTAGATTTTGTTGCGACTTTCGTTACTTGAACGCGGTAACGATTAAAGATGCGTACCCGATACCGCGAATAGACGAGAGCCTATCTAAGCTTGGTGATGCCAAGTTCTTCACCACATTGGACTTAGGTTCTGCCTTCTGGCAGGTCCCTTTGCGAAAGAAGGACAGAGAGAAAACCGGATTCGCGTGTGAATTGGGATTGTACCAGTGGAAGAGGATGCCCTTCGGCTTGTGCAATGCAACGGCCACTTTTCAAAGACTGATGGCTCAGGCTTTGACGAGAGTGACCAAGAAGTACGGGAATCTCGTGATGTGTTACGTGGATGACGTGGTCATAGCGACACCGACCCTGGAAGACCACATTGATAGGCTTGATGAGGTCTTTGGATGCATGAAAAGAGCAGGATTAAAGTGCAAACCATTGAAATGTGAAATCCTTAGGGATTCGATAAAGTACCTAGGAAGAATGGTGGATAGGCATGGTGTGAGGCCGGACCCGGAAGCAGTGGAAGCAGTGTTGACATGGAAAGCTCCCAGAACGGACACACAGCTCATGAGCTTCCTAGGGTTTGCCAATTACTACCGAGAATTCATTAAAGGATATGCGGACAAGGTGTATCCGATGCAGAAGCTGATGCGCAACAAAGGGAAGAAGTTCGAATGGAACGATGAGGCACAGGTTGCTTTCGAGAACATAAAGCGGGAACTGTGTGAAGCGCCAGTGCTGGGCATGCCTACAGAAAAGGGCATGTATGTTCTCGACACAGATGCATCGGTGGTGGCCATCTCAGGAATCTTGCATCAAGAGCAAGAATGGAACGGAAGAACAGTTCTCCGTCCCATTGCATACGGCAGCAAGGTCTTGAGTGACACAGAGATGAAATATGGCGCACCAAAAGCAGAGATGTTTGCAGTAGTCACCTTTGTGGAAAAGTACCGTGCATACTTGGGGAGTGCTCCCTTCAAGTTACGCGTGGACAACAGAGCGTTATCCTGGTTGAAAACCTACTCGATGGATCAGAGTTATATTGGTAGATGGATAGTAAGATTGGATGGCTACCATATGATAATCGAACATAGGATGCGTGATAAACACCAGAATGCTGACAGCCTCAGCAAGAAAACTGAGTTCTATGAAAGATTGGAGCAGAAGCAGGCCAATCAGGCGGAGATAAAGGAGGGATTCTCGTTTCTGGACAAAGAAACTTATGAAGCGCTTCCCTTAACGAGATGGTTGGATAAGTCTGGACATCCAATTCCAGGACATCCTGAGTTACCTGTAGAGAAAGCAGCCGAGATAAAGATCCTGTCCAAGGAGGACCCGATCCCGTTGGATTTATTGCTGCGCTCGAACCTGGTCCAGCAAAAACTCTCTCGCATGAATATAAACAGCCTCTCATTATTGGATAAAACGGTGCAAGTCACACTACAAGTGATGCGGATGCTGGGTGGATTGTTAGAAAGAGAAGTGACCAGAGATGACCCCGAGTGGACAGCAGCAGTGGCATCGCTAACAGTCAGAAAGAAAATGAAGATTATGCCGTCCAGACGACAGCACGAAGAGAACGAGAGGGATTGTAGGACAATAGTTCAGCAACTAGTATCCTCAATACCCCAAGAGATTTTAACCAGTACTTCATACGGACAGAAAGAACAGGAGAGCAGCAAGCAGAAGAAAACCGTCACCTTTGTGGACTGGGATAAAGAGGGTGAAGTTGTAGAACAAAATCTGCTGCAAGACTAACTGTCCGGGGAGAAGGATAAAGAGAAAAGCCAAAGATCACAAGATCAACACCCGGGACAAGAAAATTTGTCCGGGGAGTCCGAGATAGACGAGAAAATTCCTGACGAGAAACAGGACCTAGAGAACAAGGTTTTGTCCGGGGAGTTCAGATGGATGCGAAGAAAGTACAGACATGATCTGGAGGAGCGTGCAGTATCCAGCATAACACCTTCGACGGATGATAATTCAGAAAGCTCAAGAATGAACACCTATTCAGACAGGGATTCGACATCGGGATCAGAACTGTCAGAACTGGCGATACACACGCTACTAGTGGAAACTCGGGCAAGGGACCTGGACAGAGAGGTGTACCAGGATCCGGACAGCGATCGCTACCTTTTACCGAGCGAAAGAGTCTTTGACAACGCAGCGGATGACTTGGAGACAATAGCGGTAAGCCTGTTGCCGCAGAAAGAGGTAGTCAGGACTGATCTTCTGCCGTTTGAACAAGAAACACAACCGTTGGCGAAGATTTGGTGCGTTAAGATGGAAGAAGATACACATCAACCCAACGAGCTGAATAGTCAGATGAGGGTCATGAAGACGTACTTGAAGGCGAGATACAGACTCTCGGACCTTCTAAGGGCGCAGAGAAATGATCGCATGACAAGCAACCTAAAAAGGTGGATAGAAAACGGTGCACCAGACAAAGGTGACCTAGAAGAAGACAGCTATAGGATCCTGAGACAATACTTCATGCAGAAGGAGGGGAGATTATTTCTGAACAAGGACGGGATTGTGGCTTGCAAAAGAAGGGAGGAAGACAGAGTCCTGTACAAGTATAACGCGATAATATTACCGCAACTTTATCAGACAGAATTATTATTCAGGTCACATGATCAAATGGGCCATCAGGGGATCGACAAAGTATATCAGAGGATCCTGAAGCGCTTTGAGTGGCCTGGGATGAAAAAGGCATGCGAGAAACGGGTAACAGCATGTCTGTCATGCCAACAGGTCAAGGATCCTAGGAAGTTGCGATTTCCTTTACAATCGATTGAGTCGTCTGAATTCAACGAGGTGGTGCAAATAGATCACCAAAAGATAAGCATGACAGACAATGGTTACAATCAGGTGCTGGTCATGATAGATCATTTTACGAAGTATGCAGAGGCCGTGCCCTGCATAACTGCCTCGGCGGAAGAGACATGCGACCACCTGATCAATACATGGATAGCAAGGCATGGTTGTCCGATGACGTTTCAATCGGACAATGGAACAGCTTTCGTAGGAGAGCTTACGAAAGAGCTTATGAGACGCTCACAGGTCGCTCAGGCTCACTCCACGACATACCACCCTCAGACGAATGGCTTGGTGGAAAGACAGAATAGGACGTTAGTGTCGATGCTGAGAGTATATTGTTCCAGGTATATGACCGATTGGGACAGATACCTTCCACAGGTGATGGGGGCATATAATAGCACGCAACACTCCACCACTGGAGTCAGTCCACACATGATGCTAACTGGACACGAAAAGTCTTTACCCTTAACCTTCTTCTACCCAGAATATGAGGGAAAGAGAACGTCCCCACAGGTCTACGTGAGGGATGTGATCAAACGCCAACAGGAGTTGAACGATTTGTGTAGACGAAACACTCAGCAGGCACAGGCAAGGCAGAGGAAAAGATTCGACAAGAAAGCAGCTGGTGCAAAGGCTTACTCGGTGGGAGACTACGTATGGGTATTTCAGAACGTTATACCACCGAAAGGGACAAAGAAGCTTCTAAAGAAGTGGAGGGGACCCTTCATGATTACGGAGGTGCACCAGGAGGGACGCTTTTATAGACTGAGTACTGGCCGAGCTGCCCACTACGAGAACATCAAGCCACACAATTCATCGACAGAAGACTGGTGTATACCTGCAGACATGGAAGAAGGGGATTATCTAATGATGGATCCTGCTTGTGAGGTCAATGAAAAAGGCACCAGGGAGAAGAACGATGGAAACGAAATCGTAGAGGAAGGTACGGATACACCACTGGACCTGGATCCAAACGAACGGATCGAAGCGGACGATGAAACCTTACCCTACGCAGAAGAAGATTGGCAGGATCCCGAACAGATAGAGGTTCCAAAGAACTTGGAGCCGGATCTTCCGTTCACGATGCAGACTCGTCAGAAGGACGGAATGAGACCAAGAAAGAAATACAATCCTTACGGTGACGACTTTGTAGTGGATAGGATAGATCTAAAGAAAATAGTGGAGGAAGTAGTGGGTCTGGAGGAAATAACTGTGTCACAGGACATTGACATAGTCGATGATCACAACGATGAGTGGGTTGATGACTGGTCGAAACCCGAGGTAGAATTTGACGATGAGCAACAGCAGTCATATGAACAAGACCTGACGAACCTGCGTGTCTTAGAGTGGCTGAATGAAACGACCTCGGATCCAGAGGAGACCAGCGTCACGATTCAAGACGTAGATCGTGAAAGCATGAAATACATCAAGACTGAACGAGATGATCCTTCCTGGGCTGCCCAGGAAGGACGATTACTCATTCCAGCTTCTAACCTTGACTTGATACCCGGTATGCGATCGACGGGGACGTCGACGGATATTTTTGTCCGGGGAGTGGGGGTAGGACTTACCCACATTGAAAACTTGATAATAAAAAAATTAAGAATAGCAAGAGAAACAGGAGACTTAGAAGCAGAAACAGGCGAAGAATCTAAGAAACCTGACATAGGCAGGGTAGTTGAGTCATATTTTAATTTACCAAATGAGTATTCTAGTAACATAATACTAACAGACATTGATTTCATATTCACAAACAGGACATGTGCGATAGCGATCACCGCAGACATGAGTTTTAGGACAGCGCTAGCGGCAGATTTTAAGAGAGAATACAAAAACGTGGAATTCCTTTGGAAGCAAAGACCAGGGATAGGGGGCGTAGCAGCCTTACCTCCGGCGGTGTCGCAGATACCGGGAAAGTACTTATGCTTCTTGGTAACGAGGGCGACAGAGAAGCAGCACGTGGACCCAGAAAACCTAGTCTTGTCTTTGACGAGGCTGAGGGACTTCTTTGTGGAAATGGACGTGAAGGAGCTCTCGCTTCCAGTGTACGATCCAAACAGAGGAAGACTGCATCCTCGGGAATTGTACGCGCTTGTACACGTGATATTCTCTGATACGAACATACAAGTGTATCTACATAAGAAATATTACTTAAGTATAGGCTGAGTGATGTGCGAGAGGGTGTTAGGCCAAAGACTAAGTATGTAATATGTGATATGTGTGTTATGTTATGTTATATTATGTTATGTGTTAGGTTATTAAGATCATGGGTAAGTAGGGGTTAGTGACCATGAACAACTAAATGACGATCTTGGGAATAGATCCAAAGTTTGGACTGTCCAATCTTAGGTCGAATTCCAAAATTTTAGAAACCAATTGATTTTAATAAATTTTAGGATAAATATCTTTTTATCTGAACTGTCTTTAAGCAAATTTTAACGATATATGTTAAGGTGAAACTGACAGGTGTGACAGTCGTGATTTCTTTTCTAGATCCTGATTGATCATTTAAATTACTCACTTGAGTCAAATTATCAAATCGAAATCGAATCAAATCAAACTTGGAAAGAACAGTATGGACAATTTCAACCTGGACGAATTGATGGACCTGGCAGAGGCATATGTGGGACCGATGGTAGATGCGATCTATCGTCGGCTGATCGAACGAGACTTCGCTCTGGAGGACCCAGAGGTGGTCATTGGTCATGTTGCTGACCGCCCTGATCAACATCTTGGGGCACGACAACCGTGGGGACCGCCCCACGGAAGTCCTGTTGATGGCAGCATATGGAGAAAGAGGAGTACTAGACCGCCCGAACATGAGAGTGATGAGGTGGAGAAACGGGGCTCTCTCAGGTAGTGACTTGGCGAATGAGCCCGGATTGGGAAGTTCTAGGACTTACCAACCAGGTGAGATGCCAATGCCCTCTAAGCCTAAACCTGGGCTAACGAGGATGCATCGGGAGATGAACAGCGAGGCGACCTCGTCTGGTTCACCACTGAGAGCAGCTGTGCCACCAAAAAGGGCGAAAGTAACACAGAAGGTTCAGACGAACCAAACCATACAAGATCTGGACGAGATGAACGATCAGCTGAAAAGTACGGAGAAGGAGTTAGACGATATGACGAAGACCATGCTGGCGATGGAGGAAGACCGGGACATGTGGAGAAAGTTGTTTGAAGACTGCAACAAAAAGCAGGGTCAAGAGATCGAACGCTTGAGGCAGGAATACAAAGAACGATCGGAGCAGGCGGCGTTGACAACGGCCATTGAGAAAGTGATACCTGCAAGGGATATTCCTCGTGGGCAGTCCCCGATGGAGCTCTTGACACCTCGAGAAATGAGTCAAACAACGGAGACACGGCTTCCAGCAGAGACGAACCGAGTAACAATACCGGATCCTAGTGACACCTTGGGTGATCCCGTCGTAGAACAGACAGTGAGGAAACTGATAGAGACAGCTGGACGACTGGTCGCTAACAAGAATGCGCCAGGTTCCGGGGTGACTGCACCCTATGGAACGATTGACGATACGGGCAGAGTACAACTCCCTCAGACAGTGATCAGACAAGGGATAAGTAACGTGACACCACTCATGGGGAGCTCGAGAATCCCAGAGAGGAAAGTACGGAAGATGCCAGCGAAGAAAGTGTCTCGTATAATAGACGTGCAGAAGAATAATCAATTAAAGTATAATTTCACGGGAGTTCCGGAGACAGATCCGAGAGCCTGCTTCAATCGAGCTACCTGGAGCCCGGCTGTGAACTTGCAGCAACCACCACTCGGGACATCTCACCTGATATTGGGAGACAGCTTAGTCAGAGTGCTGTCGAATTTGAGGACCTCATGGGTCACCACGGTGATGGCCTTTGGAGGCGCGACGATTGCCCAATTATATCGAATGGTGGAACTGATGAATCCAGGGAAAATTCCCAGTGTGATGATCCTAGTTGGGACGAATGATATCTCCAGAGGATCGGAAGAGCAGGAAGCACTGTGGGAGTCAATGATGGTGTGTTCGTTCACTACTCTCTGGCAGAAGTTCAGTTGCACGATACTGACCGTTTGCACGGTGCCAATGAACGCGAGAAGCCTGACAGCATCAGGAAGAAGGCACAACGAGGGAGTCATGAGATGGAACAACATCTTGAGGAACCTAGCAAATCGAAATGCCGGAAGAATGATCCTCATGGACATTGAACATGAATTGAGAGCCATGGATCAGGCCAGACTGACCACGGATGGCATCCACTTCGACAGTATCGAAGGACAAGCTTGGTTGAATCGAGTCTTCCAAGAACGGTTGGATGAGCTGGAAGCAGAACTCTTTGAAACAGGAGTGCTGAAGGAAGAGGGAACGGTGAATGATACGGTGATCACCACCTTTGTGCCTCCTAACCTGGAAACACGTTTGGGTACGGTCCCAGCCGTCACGAATTACCGGCAACAAAGCTCCAGCGAACCAGGTCGAAGAACAGACGTGCAGGATCGGTTGGGAGAAGCACCGATGAGGAGGACAATTCATCCTAGGAGGAGGATAGGACCTGTCAACCAACCAATCGAAGAAGTAGCAGGCACATCTAGATCGGACACTAGATCGGAGACGACGAGTATTAGTCGAGAGGAGAGACCGAGCAGAGGCTCATTGTTGTGGTCGAGATCCATACCGTCTCCCTGGCATATATACAAAGACGAAATAATGAAGCTGGACCTACAGAGATTAAGCTTCATCGAAGATGCAAGGAGGATGCTGAATGGAGCGACGCTGTCCGTCAGCAGATTATACTCAATGACCGGCGTAGACTGGTTGATAGCCGCTAGCATAAATTTCAGCTCCACGACGGCCTTGAGATTTGCTGACTTGGAGGGACTGCCCTCCAACAACACGATGGGACCAGTGAATGCAAGACCGTTGCAAGATGTGAGATTGAACCATGACGAGGGGAATCGTGAAGAGAGATCAGGAAGATTCCTGGCGGCGAGAGCGCCGATTGGACAACACGTGAAGATATTTAGGCAACTGACGACACCACCTGGTCATGTGAAGGAGAGAGTGTACCCAAAACTAGTGAACCAAGATGGTGATGCCCAGAGATATGGCGGATTGACAGCGATAAAGAAAGATGAAACCATCTTCGCCGCCTACGACAAAGCAGAGATGAGGAAGGCCAAAATCATGGTAGTAGCGAATTCCGAGTTCATGTACACCTCTAAGTCTTTGTTTTGGCCGGACGTCATAATGCTGGCCGCAGTTGACCTAGACCTATTGCAATCAGTGTCTTTGGCTATAGGGGTACAAAGGCAGACAGAAATGAACCCGATAACGATTGTGTTTGCTGGCATCAATGACCATCTACACAGTAGGGGTTTTCTGAGCAGGCTCAGAGATCCTGCAACAGCAGAAAACGCAGTATGGCCAGCGATAAAAGACATCCTGGAGTCGATGGGTGAAGTGGTGGATGCGACGAAGGAGGGGTCGTTCAATAAAGTGGCGTTGAGAGTAGTGTTTGCGTTGTCTCCGGGATATGCACATCTCCCGGATGGACTGAAATTTGTGTACGCAATGGTAGCCTTACTTTCGGAAGGAAAATATGATGTGATCATATCGGCCCCGAATCGCATGATAGAAATGGAGAACTTGAGGCCACTTAAGGCTGAACTGCCTGCAGTATGGTCAGATATCTCAAACGCGATGAGAGGATTCAAGGACCACGCGCTACACATGTTAGTGTTGGACGAAGTGCTGGGGTTGGAACTGTCCAACTTCAGTCGACAACTCAAACTGAAACCAGGAATAGATGACGACCATCGAGTGATCACGGCAATCTCCAACGACTTATGGTTCCGAGCAATGGAAGTGGCAAGTGGAGACACAAGAAGAAAGAATTCACTGGAGACGAGAGCTCAACTGGAGGCGATGGTTCTGAGAACCAAGCCGGAAGCAAACCAGTGGCTACACCTGAATCCTAGAGTAGCGGCATTGGGTGCAGATGCTTTTCAGCAAGGCCCAGTAATGATCACGAAGATACACGCCTACTTGTTGAAGGAGGTGAACCTGGCGGAAAATGCCGGAGAAAAGACAGCTGAGTTCGTGAACAGAATGTGTCAGATTACTCTGGAAACCTTCTGGACCCAGGAAGTGAAGGGACAGGAGGGATTTGAAAGGACAGACAGCATGCTAGAAGGGTTGGGAGCCGGATGGACCGCGTCCTTCTTGGCAAAAGTTTACCCGAAAGTCTCGCACTATTTGATAAAGGAATTCCTCCAAGCAGTAGTGAAAGTATCGATAGTGGAATTAATAGCCTTGTTCGTGACATTCGGAGCGGAGAGTTTCGTAAAAGGACCGGCGATACTGCTTACGGATGGAATACAGAACCTGCGACTAGATGGACTTCTGACATTGATCGCAATAACCCACGGAAACTTGGGAGGACTAATGAAACTGGCACGTTGTCCAGAGCAGATGAAAGAGAGAGTGAGGAACTTGGATATGAAGAAACCCACGGACTCGTGGAACAAAATAAGAGACCTGAGACACACTCTTATCCAATATCTCTTGCAGCAAAATCGCTTTGGAACCGGAGAAGACGAGACAATTGAAAGAGAGGAAGATGTTAGACGACATGTTGGAGGCATGCCCCTATTAACAGATCTGAGCTTGGCCATGAGGACCGATCCCTTGGCGCTGATCAGAGGAGTCACGGAGTTCGTGACAGTGATCTATGGACCAGCAGTCACGTTTGCGTTCCCTGACGTTAAAGTGGAAGCATCTAGGAGGTCGGTGCTGCACCTGAACCTCATATCGGCAGTGGACGGTAGTACACTGAACTGGTGTGAGCAGCACACATTGCGGGAGCTCATGAGTGAAGATCTGTTGTTTGCGAAAATATCTGAGCCAGAGATGACAGTCATCAATTTTGACGATCACTTCCGTGACCGCATGGGAGAAGTAGAAAGAGGAACATCGAGGTCTTTCCAAAGCTTTGGAATCTGAGACCCTATGATAAAACGAATGGTGAAATAACCAGAGTGCCTCGTCTCACAGCAGCATATCACAAGGTGAGAGAAGAGACGAAGGACTGGGGCGATTACAAGAAGCTACCGGAGGCAATCCCTGAATTCCCTCTGATAAGAAGGATGTTGCTCGGAGCAGTCTCCGTAGTACAAACTCCTAGATTGAGAGCATTTGAGAGCAATGAAAGGATAGTAGGGAATTTCTCGGTGACGATGGATCCATACTTCGTGGGGAGAAATGCCGCCGTGTTACAGTACACACGATTTGCGTACACGGATCAAGCGACGAGAAGGCGAATAAGCAACGCCGCAACTCCCAAGCCTGGAAGATTTGATGAGGAATGGAAGGGACTAGGCTTAGCTCCGATGAGAATGAGAGGCAGGACCGAATTGCCTGAAGCCTCATTAATCTTGACCAGTGTGAAAAAGGAGATGAAAGTTGGAGGAGTATTGCAGACGAGAACCTTCCTAGCACCCTTCGGCTGCGAAGAAATCAAAGTGGTCCATGGAGAAGAGGAAGATAAATCGGCCGGTACATTGCTCATACCGAGATTCCAGGAAGAAGCCGACAATGACGAACAAGGTCCATCGAGCTCGAATAAGGATAAGTCAGAAGGAGATGACGGACAGGGTGGAAGCCGTCAGACTGAAGAACCCATGCAACAAGATCAAGCTGGTGGGGAAGACGACAGGGCATCGACAGGAGGAACATCCAGCCTGGATTTTAACATCTTCAGTGATCTTGAAAACAATGCGGATACATTGGAAATGACTGAGCCAGCGGATGAAGGCACCTCGACACTGGAGCCTCCGTCAGCCTTTATGGAAATGAAACGGAATTTGCCGGAGAGCAGCTCTCCTGGCAATTCAAGAAATAACGACCAGAGAATCCTCATGGAGTCACCTCGGAGGAGAAGAATAGAGGCCTCAGCCAGAGTACCTTTCTTGGGAACGTTGCCCGAAGAAGAATGGGAAGTACATCACCGAGACCACGAGAGTAGGACGGGATGTAAGCTGGACAGAGTGGCGTTTATGGAAGAAGTCTGGACTGTGATTCAGAGCTATGGGACCCAGTCCATCCTCAAAACAGGTCTCAATCAACCCTTGATGAGAGAAGTACTTGACAAGCTTGATGAGTGTGAAGGGAGACTGAGTGAGTTATTGATCGACTCAGCCACTGATGAGAGTGAAGCGAATTCTCCCATCAAGATGACACCGCAGGACGATGAAGGAGAGATGGTGTACCTGTCAAGAACCAGGAGAGGGACGATACGATCGAAAATGGTGTTGATAAAATTAATGCGATGAAGATGAAGTTAGGCAGCAGAGTGATGCCGAGGAGAATTGGAAAGACGAAAGTGGATTCAGAAATATCGATGAAAGCTGGTAACTCAGCGAAAAGGAAGCGAGTCGAGTATGTCATGGATTTGGGGCAAGGTGATTATCAATTGTCTGGCACAGATAGAATATTAACTGATATAGCGATGGTGCCACCCATTCTCATGGCGGGGATAAAGTCAACCGGTTATAAATCCAAAAGGAGTGACCGCACTCTGACTGGAGCAACTTTAGAAATGGAAATACTCAGCCAATGTGGAGAGAGCAAAATGAGGGAGTTCAAGCCATCTCCCATGAATCATGGAAAGGGAAGTGTTGCAGGACAACTAACACCAGTGCAATACAACAGACTAACAGTGTCGGAGACAGTGTCGATAGATGAACCTACCGGTGGATAAATGGAGATGTTGGAATACCGAAACTCGGCTAGAGGGTATGTAATGGCCCTGGAAGACGAAAAAGCCATGGAGGGTTATCTGGAAACAATGTTGCAGGGCACCACCCTCAAGCAGAAGGCGTATGGAACTTTGGCGTCGTCTGACGTACAGGCGGAGACGATCGAGCAGTTAGTGAGCCTTCCATGGAAAGCAGTAGTGTTGAGGTATTTCGAAGAAGAGATGAGGACTACGCCAAGAATACATGCTCTCGTGGCAGTACCTTACGTAAGAACAGAGTTACAACTCAGGTTCGCCTGGTGCATGATGGGACTGACTCGCGAAGAATATGATTCAGAAGAAAGAAAGAGGTCAAAAGAAGAAAAGGTGTTCCTTATGACGAATCTGAGGGATCTGATAGTCCAGGAGGGAGCAGCAGTAGCGTGTGCGAAGCGGAGAGACGCTCTCTGTTTCATTCGATTCCTGATAGAGCATATTTCAGTACCTGCATTAAACACTTGTGTTAAAATGTTGAGGGAAGGCGATGAGCGAACGAAAGCCTTGTTCTTGCTAGCACTGCTGGACATGCAGCAAAGTAAACCGATGAGGGTGAACATGAAAGAACCTGAAGAATTGGAACCCATGAAGAAGATAGATGAGATCAGGAGATTCTCAAACAAGGAGCTGAGACTCACTAAAGAATCTATGGGAGCATTGCCGAAATCCAGTGAATACTGTGGACCGATCAAGAAGAAGTCATATAGCTACGTATCCGGGATCATAGGGATAGCGTACAATCCTTTCCTGAGTGAAGACATACGCGATTGCTTCTTTGATTATGAGCAGGCGGTGTTACTAAGATTCTGGACGTCCAGAATTGTAACGATCAAGAGCGTTAACAATCCACAGGCCAAATTGGGACTGGTCTTGGAAGAAGAGGTGACTGCACCTTCAGTACCAAAATCCGACAAGAGAGTGGAGTTTGGGTTGGGGTTCTCAGATGAATTACTGAGAACGAGCTTGATGGCAGTGTGGGAATTGATGAGGCCATCTTGGTGTCCTAGTCCCAACGCTGACTCAATATTACGGGCGACACAAGACGTACAGAGGGAACTGAATGCAGACTGTAACCTGCGTGACCTCAACATCATATATAATGTGATGATAACAGCCTCTAAGAGCGACGGAGAAGATAAAGTGGAGTTGCCTGGCTGGGGACCAGAAGACTGGGTCAAACCTGGTAGCTGTCTGGCGGAAGTCTGTGGACTAGAGGGTCACGTTTGTGGAAGTCTAGACTGTGTGAAAACCCTGGAGAAACAACATAAGCAATTGACAGTATTTTTTGGAAATGTAGTGATGAAAGCAAGAACGGAAACGGAACTGATAGCAGATTGCCATGGAGGAACCGATGTGAATCTAGTGACAGCACTAGGATTCTACAGCATGTTTGGTTCTTTAGAGTCACTATTGAATCTAGAACAGAAACATGAGATGGTCACAGCTATCAGCGTAGAAGTGTTCCCAGGAGTTCTGCAGACTGAGCAGAAGTATATAGGAAAATGGAGGGAAGCAATCGAAACAGAGATGAACATCAGACACAGCGAAACTTATTGTAGACCATCAGGAGCACGATATTTGGTGGGTTCAACGTTGGCTCCAATGTGCAAGAGCAGATATCCTGTACATTTCGTAGCTGTGGACGTGAAGAGTACAAGAACGATTGTGGATCAAGCCTTCTCAGTGCCGAAGTGTGTGAGGTTGGCGAGAATGTCTGAAAAGTCTTACGAGTTACTATGTAAGATGTTTTCAGCAATCCCAGAGAGAACCAAAGAGGAGTTGGAGTCAATACTAGGAAAGAAGTTCATGGGATATGTGAGCGGGAACTTCAGTGACTTTGAGAAACAGAAACAGAGAGGATCAACTGTCACAGATTACAATGCAGTAGATGAGAACGATGAAATCCACCGAGTGATGATGGAAGTGGAACCCTTGCTGGAAGCTTCGGGAAAACGTAATTGGAGGAGCATCATGTTGACGCATGATGAGTTTCCTTGCCACTGCTTGCTGCAGACCTGGTGGTATCCCAAGCGTAGTAATCTGATGTTGATCTGGGACTCTGGAGAGCTGCTCTCCATGGGTTTACCAGATTCATCACAGCCCGTAACAATAGTGATAGTGGGAGTTATGATGGCGATACGATGGCTGGAAGCTCATGTGAGAGAAAATAATAGACAAGAGGCACCGACGAGAGAACAATTGCGGAAATTAGATTGTCTAAAAGATTTAGATCTTTTTGAGACAATGTGCAAAGTTCTAAACATTCCGATGGAAGTGAAGAAGATATGGGCGAGAAAACGATTGATGCCATGGTTCAGAGCTAACATGACTGCATGGTTGTACGAGTATACGAAAAAGCATATGTCGAAGCATGGCAGAGTGTATAGTGAATATCAGCTGGACATTGGCGCAGGAGCTTTCAAGCGAGCTTTCGTGACTCATCGGAATGCAGTGACCACCGCTGTGAAAAGAATTTCCAGGACGAGTGAGCATAGTGGAAATGAGAGATCAGAGATGCTGAAAGAAGATCTGGAGAGAAACGTGACGTTGTGTCTCCACAACAGCTTCTGTAGAAACAGAGAATCCAACGTGGATCCCCTACCTTGCTGTAAACAGAGGGTAGAAGAGCAGAAGTGTTCGAGGACGGCTTCCAACAGCGTCAGGATAGCCAATGACGTGCTACAAGACACGGAAACCGAGATTGCGGAGTCAGCATCACAGGAGGAGGAAATGGAACATTGACGAATGGTCGAGAAAACAAGAGGCAACAAGAAAGAAAATTAGAAGAATTTAGAAGTTTTAGAACTTCTAAACGACGAAAAAAGAAGAAAACAAAGGAGTGATGAAGAAGAGTTAAAACTCAAAATTGTTTTATGTGTGTGAAAAACTCAAGTGAGAAACCAAGCAACCAAGTTGTAATTGAAAACTGAAACATTTAGTTGAGTTTTGAAATTGTTGCATTTATAAATTTGCATTTTGATTTTAGCTGAAGTGGCTTTAGAGACACTTATTATTCATTTAGAAAGGCTTAAGAGGAGAGTATATTTAAATATTCCAGCCTGCATGATTGTTTTTAATCACTTAGGAAGACTGATCACTTTGTGGTGACATGAAAGACTTGAGTAATCTCTTGAAGAGGGAGGTTGTTACATTGTTCTTTTTAACCACAAAGTTTCTTAGTTTTAATATTCAGGACAATAAATAAGCAAGATTTCCGAAGGGAAAGAGCATAGTAGGATAATTTTAGCTTGTTGGTTGGCAGGACTGTCCTGCAAGCCAACACCTTTTAAATCTAAGAGAAAAAGTTTTAATCGGGACATTGACACTGGAAGTCAGAAAATATGTTTTATCTTAGGTTATATCCTCAAAGTGCAGATTCATGAAAGAATTTGAAAGCTATAGTGATGTAGTATGATGCCATTTATATTCTGCAGTGAGTTGATGTGACGTGGATAAAAGTAATTTTGTGCATTTTGTAAATTCTGTTCGATGACACTGTAACCATTTTATGAACATTGCGCGATTCAATGAGGACATTGACCGGACTGTCCGGGGAGTATGTGACATTCGACAGGACTGTGAAAAATGCAATCTCTGCAGAGTTCGGAATTTTAGCAGTAAGCCTTCCGGATTGGTGGTTTTTAAGAACTAAGAGCGTTATTGGAACATTTGGCCAGACGGTGAGGGCTGGAATATTCTAGTATTTTAAAATTTCAAAAATTCGAATGATGACGTCACATTTCTGAGAAATGCTGAAACGGCCATTTTTAACAAAAAACGAGAGAGAAAACACAACAACATTAGTTGCGCTGACAAAAACAACGATAATCGTGATTGAAAAACAGCAGCAGATTGGAGGAATAGCAGAGAACGTTCCGAGTTGCAACTATTGTGCTGCTACAATAGTTGCAAGGCCGTTGCGAACAACGGTGAAGGGTAAGAAACCAGCCTTCCGGATTAGGAAGAAATCAAGATTAACGAGCTTGATTCAGCGGATTCAAGAATCCGGAAGGGTCTCGGGGCTGAAACTTTTATTGACTCACACGAACTTTTAGCATCCTGTCATGTCCTGACTTGAATTTAATTGATATTTGGATTAGTTTTGACAAGGATGAGGTGCTAGGAGTTGGGGGAAAGGGTTGATCCATCTTCGATGGAGATGATGATTTTTATCTACAGAACAAAAACAATAGTAATATAATAAGTAGTAGCCCTGTTTTTAGGAGTGACCTCGTGGTCTGGGGATACTGAGACCCAGCCATGAACTCACTATTTTTGCATGTAATTCAGTTAATTTGAGCGTTCTGGTCGAAGCCGGAGAACAGTAACGTTTTTGTCGACCCGATGTTAGAAAGACCACCGAAAGTACTGGCTTGGTAGAGACGGTGAAAAGCATGCAAAACTCTGTTTAGACGTTGGCCAGTCGTCTTAGGACTTAGTTTTGTTTTCCGTCGATATGTAACTTCCGGGCGAATGTTACATGTATGTTTTTATGGCGCTCCTGGGTGTTATTTTTTTTATTACATCATGACCGGCGGAATCGTTAACGAGCACTCCGCGCCGAGCGGATGCTCACATTAACGCCCTTAATCGGCCTAAACCGCCGGGGCGGAAGGGTAGTTCGGAACGCGGAAGCCTTCCGGATCGCCGTGAATAGTTTTTTAACCTAGTTAAGACCGAAAATTCACGAACCAGGAAGGGTGGGGGGATCGGCCGCCCCCTCGTCCCCTGAGTGGTTTGTGACCAAACACACTTAAAGATATAAATAAAACCAAACAAAAAGTAGTATAGTACCCAAGAAAAACAAAAAACATAAAAAATAACCGAAAAAACCAAAAACAGTAACAAAGTAAAAAATCAGTAGAAATCATCCCCCCAGACAAGATGTGATTCAACCCCCCCCCCCCCCCGTTTGTTGTTGATAGATATATTGTTGTTACAGGCATTTATATCAGTCAGGATCGTTACGATCAATTTTGTGGCCCGTTTGTGAGGCTTGTACTGTAGGGTTATTTGAGCATTTAAGCACGTTAATGATAAATTGCGCTCAATCCGGAGGGGTCAGCTGATTTGCGCTCAATTCGGAAGGGTCTTGGGTGAAGACCGATCCGGCAAGCAGTTCAAGGAGCAACGAGAAGGGGCTCAACGACAACAACAATCGACTGTTGGGTATCGTTAACAAGTTTTGCATCCCTTTTGGTACAAAGAGTAAGATAGTAATCTGTGGGGGGCTCGACAGTGCTGCACTGTAGTGACCCTTCACCGAACTGCGAATATCCGAGTTAAGCACCTTAATTCGGATATTAAACAAACCCGGAGGGGTATAGTATTACTAATATTATTACTTATACAGCCTATATTAATAGTCTTATATCGATTTTCAGTCAAAAACAACAAAAACAGACCGGTTTTTAGGATCAAAATTGCGATCGGGCGAATGTATCTTCCGGGCGAATGTTACAGGTAGACTTGAGTTACGCGTATTCACAAATCCCATTGGATATATCAACCAGAGAACATTGTAACTTCAGCCTTATTGGCAGCAACGCCACCGGGGCATACCAATTTCAGACAGGATTCGATGGTCTCACTGACCTGTCAAACGTCATCTCATGCGGTTTATTCCTAAACTAGCAAATATGTAATACAATAATACGTAGAGGAATGACATGGCGCAGTCAGCAAGATATTCAAAAACCCGTAGAATATTAATCCATATTAATCAAACAAAGCAATAATCCATTTCTTGAATGCAAAGATGTCAGCTAAATTAGCATTAGCGTGGTCTAAGTGGGCGGCCATACTAGAGATGGCAGTAACCACGAAAGACGGAATTGAAGTAGGCAACTCACTAAGAATTAAACCGCCACTAGTTGAACCTCCAGAACCTACTTATGAGGTCAAAATAACGGGTGAAACTGAAACACTGAAGAAAAAGCGGGATGTTCGAAACCAGGAGAAGCGAGTCGACTGGGAAAACCCCGTGATCAAAGCGCGGGAGAACAGAGTATTATGTAATTCATTTCGTTGGCATGATGCAGATGCAAAAAAACTCAGTTATATTTTTCTATGTATTGGTGCCGAGGCGCAATGACAGGTTCAACAAAAAAGATCAAGTCTGGACTTACACACTGTTACCACAAAAAACCCCATGACAACTCTAGAAGATATTTTCCTCACAACCAGAGTCGTAGCTTTTGAGAGGTACAACTTTTTCTGTAAAAAGTAAAAGAGAACAAAGGGTCTTGAACAATTCCACGCAAATTTTGTCGAACTAGTTGCGAAGTTGATTGTGGAGATCGAGAAGACGAGTGGATGAGAGATATGATCACTGCACACATGCACCACAAGAAAACTGCAGAAGAACTACTAGCTCAAATGCGAAGCTCACAAGATGCATATCAATTTGGAGTACGCCGCAAAAAAGGTATTGAACACAGTCGAACAATAGAAATAAATTCATTCGGAGGGCAAAAAACAACGACACGCAGGAACCAATAATTTATATCATTACATGTGGTCGTAATAATTAGGCTAACAATCAAAGTTCACAAAGAGGTCGGGGCGCATTCCAGGGTAGACCGTGTTCAAGAAGAACACATTAAACAAGAGGACAATAACAACGGAACACTACTTTAATATTCAATAATAACGGTATAATTGCTGCAACCCAGCAAAGGAAAAAATTTGTTCAAATTTTTGGTATCGGATCGGTATCCTATGTGAATTTTTCTTCTACCACTGATTATGAAATCACTCAAAAACAAAAAAACTAAGAAGTTTACAAAAAAAAAGTTGCAAAACACGTCAAATTTTTTTAACAAGTTACAAAAAGTGTTTAGCTTTTTTGACAAGATGCAAAAACTGTTTCAATTTTTTCGACAAAATGATAAAGTGTTTCATTTTTTTTGACAATATGCAAATTTGTTTCACTTTTTTTAAACAAAATGAAAAAAATTATGCAGATTTTTTGACAAAATGGAAAATTGTTGCAATTTTTTAAACAAAATGTAAAAAGTATTTCAATTTTTTGACAAGATGCGAAAAATATTTCAATTTTTTTGACAATATGCAAAATGTGTTTGAGTTATTTTGACAATATGCAACGTACCATCAGGTATTTATTACTTGTGTACATTTTTCTAGTGTTTTTCTAAAATGGGTGCAAAAATTAATCAACTTTCTTAACATGTGTGCGTGTTCGGAGCGCTAAATTAAGTTTTAATTGTTTTTCAATGATTTACCCTGAACCTCTCATCTATTCTCATAATTAAAATGAAATTGAAGAAAATAATTAATTACAATGAACAAAATTAAAGCCAAACAACAATTATTTACAAAAAACTTTCACCCAAAGAGCTGTCGAGCATTGCTGGGGTTTGTTGTGGAGTTGGAGGAGTCAATATTTCGGAGAAACCCTCATCTTCATCTATTGTGATGGGGTTTCCGGTTGATCCTGCCTCCTACCAAGGAAAGAGGAAGTCGTCGACTGGTTGAGCCACAAATCTCGAGTCAGGAATCTCAGATAGCAGATAGTTCATTCCCACATGCTCAGTCTGTTTCTCCATCATTTGCATTGTTCCAAGTTGGTTCTCTGTGATCGGAACTTGCATCATATGATGCTTGTTAAAATCCCTTCGCATCACTTCACCATGTGCCAGACTTGGATTGGGATGTCCATTCGGGCCACAAAAACTCCAGAGACTGTTTATCGAACTTGAATTTGTAAAAGATCAGGCGAAAATCCTACAGAGTACATGAGATTGCTGTTTGGCACTGACAAGATCATTTTGAGCGATAAGTTGAGTAAAAGAGTAAAAACATGAAAGAGCTGAGAGAGGGGGTAGCTGACGAAAGATAAGTTGAAAGGATGACAAACAAACTCACAAAGTACACGAAAAGCACATGAAAGATGACAAAAAATAATGAGGTAGACACAAACTTGCAACAGACCCGAGCAGAAAAGTGAAACTGAAGAACTAAAAAGAGAAAAGGAAAAGTCAAAAATCCCCCAAGGGCCTATAAAACTCAAACTAAAAATCAATCACTATACTAGATTCCTCCTCCAAAGGAAATGTCATCCGGCTCGGATACATAAATTTATCACATATGATGTTTACCTTTATACTGAAGTTACCCTGCCAACTATCATGCTATTTGGTTTGTTGACGATCGGTGTTGTTCTGGAGCTGTAGCTCAGTTGTCAATGATTGGTGTCTATTGAACAGTTTTTTTGTCTCGCCTCGTTTGGAACTTTTGGTTCCTCAATCCGTTCGGATTCAATAAGTAATACAATCATACGTAGAGGTATGACACTCGCGGCAGAGATTGTCATTTTCAATTGAAATTTAACACAGTCCTATTGTTATTAGTTGCGGAAAAGTTTCTGGCACACTTTAAAAAGTTTTTACCGTATGTTAGGCAAACTTATCACTCCAGTCTATTCCCATGCCGATGTCTATTATATGTTTGCTCTGTTTGTGCATGGCCGCAAAATTACACTTGAAAGAAAAAACTAATTATAAATTATTCCGACTGTAAAAAAAAACAATTTTTTATTCAGGCAACTTTAGCGATCAAAACATTAGATTAAAACAAGAAATATTATGCACCATTGAAAATATCGTATCCCTAAAATCAACCTTTAAAATTTTTTTCACCTCCAATCTATTTTTGATAAACTTACGAGTTTCAAAAAATGTCAGTTTGGCCATGATCTGGACTAATTTATGCGCGTTTTGTAATTTTCATCTATAATTTTGAGAGCGTAACGCATATTATTTTTGAAAACCGCACGAAAAAACTGTTTCAAAATGAATTGACGCTAGTTTTGATTTAGTAAGACTCAAATATTGGTACTTGCTCTTTGTAATTGTCCAAAAACAATGGTTTTGAATGTTGCCGTTTCCCAAAAGTTATTCGATATGGATTAAGGGAAGTTGGAACAATCAGGGCTTTGCCCTGATGTACGAGCAGTCTTGTTGTTACTTTGTTACTTTCGATAAGCTTCATATGAGAGGTTGGTCCTAAATTTGGATCACTTTCATTTTTTCTTCCCTTTTGCAAAATGGTTAATTACAACCTATCAAAAAGTTTTCTGTTGAGTTTTCTTTTGAGTTACTGATAAAAGTTCTCGCAATTTTTCTTCAAAATGTTTACAAAAAAATGTAAAGAACAATAATCAACAACAATGGCTGAAAATCAATTTTAGTATTCGAACATGATCATTTTCAATAGATTATCTTAACAAAAGTAATCAGTTTCAGCCGAAATTGAATGATTATAATCGGTTTTAACTTTATAACAAATAATTATGATGGTAACTCTTTATCATATTCGTGGTCTGAATTTTACATCTGTAATAGGTTGTAATAGATTTTGGTCTCAGAATCTACTATAAATGAATAAAATCCGTTCGCACTCGGTGCGGGAGGAGAACTCTACCACAATCTGATCATTCAATTGAGCTCATTCGGCTTAATCAGCTCATTCCGTCATTACAAGGCCAAACTGTGCACTCAATAGGCGCACGGTTGAAGAAAACGAAAAAACAGAGAAGAACAAAGAGAGCATTCTTGTTGCGGAAGCCGCATACAATTTACAAAATGCAGAGGTTTGGTCTCGTAATGATGTTGATTTTGGCCAACTAAAAATTACAAGAGCTATACTGATCAGTCTTGTTCCTCTTGTCGATCAAAAAGTTAAAGCCAAATTGCCGGCCCATTTTTCAGCAAATTGGGCTCGTCCACCTTGTATTATGGCAAAACAGCGAACAACAAAAGGACCAAACGCAGGTAGTTACATTCATTCCTTGCCATCGAATACAACCCAACTTTAGACCAGTGTAATAGGACTCTTGCTGGTCATCCGGCTCGATTTGATAATCTTATAATATATGATATCTACCTTTATGTTGAAAACTGTGCAAATTACTTACTACCTTTATGTTACTTACTGTGCAAATTATCATGCTATTTGATTGATTGACCTTGATTGGCAGTAGGGTTGTACTGTTCTTGAGTTGTAGCTCAGTTGTCAATAAATGATGTTATATATTTTTTTTTCTCGCCTCGTCTAGAACTCTTGATTTATCAATCAGTTCGGATTCAATATGTAATACGATAATACGTAGAGGTATGACATGGCGCAGTCAGCAAGTTATTCGAAAACCCGTTGAATATAAATCCATATTAATCAAACAAAACAATAATCCATTTTATTAATCCAAAGATGTCAGCTAAATTACCATTAGCGTGGTCTAAGTGGGCGGCAATACTAGAGATGGCAGTAACCGCGAAATATGAAATTGAAGTAAGCAACTCACTGAGAACTCAACCGCCACTAGTTGAACCTTCAGAACCTATTTATGAGGGCAAAATAACGGGTGAAATGAAAACACTGAAGAAAAAGCGGGATGTTCGAAACCAAGAGAAGCGAGTCGACTGGGAAAACACCGTGATCAAAGCGCGGGAGAAGAGGTATTATGTAATTCATTTCGTTGGCACGATGCAGATGCAAAAGTACGTAGTTATTCTTTTCTATGTATTGGTGCCAAAGGGCAACGACAGGTTCAACAAAAAAAATTATGTCTGGACTTACACACTGTTACCACAAAAGACCTCATGACAACTCTAGAAGATATTTTCCTCACAACCAGAGTCGTAGCTTTTGAGAGGTACAACTTTTTCTGTAAAAAGTAAAAGAGAACAAAGGGTCTTGAACAATTCCACGCAAATTTTGTCGAATTAGTTGCGGGGTCGATTGTGGAGATCGGAAAGACGAGTATGTGAGAGATATGATTACTGCACACTTAAACCACGAGAAAACCGCAGAAGAACTGCTAGCTCAAATGCGAAGCCCACAAGATGCAAAAAAATATGGAGTAAGCTGGAAAAAAGCTATTGAACACAGTCGAACAATAGAATTAAATTCATTCGGAGGGCAAAAAATAACGACACACAGGAACCAATAACTAATATCATCACATGTGGTCGTAATAATTACGCTAACAATCAAAGTTCACAAGGAGGTCGGGGCGGATTCCACGGTTGACCAAATTCAAGAGGAACACATTAAACAAGAGGACAACAACACCGGAACACTTACTTTAATATTCAAAATAACGCTATCAATGCTGCAACCAATATGGTCAAAATCATTAACAATCGTGCCCAGCAAAGGATAAAATTTGTTCAAAATGTGCCAAGCGAGGCAAATTTGCCAAAGTCTGTCGATCTGCAAATGTTAATAACCTTGGAGACCTGAACGAGGAACAACAAGGGGAAATCAAAACTGATAACGATTTAGTCGCATTCGCACAGCTTACAACCAAAATGGCTGGGAAAAATATCGAATCAATAAACTTTCTGTGATGGCAATTTTGGAAGCATTCGAAGCTAAGAACATGACTAATTTGTCCCAAGATGATCTTAGCGGTCACATCGTAAAGCTAAAGAAAAAAACAGAAAAAGTATTAGCTTCGCGGATTCCGGAAGCCCAATGTCATTTCTGAACAAAAATTCTGCGCGGCGGTTGCAAAAACAACGACAAGTCAACGCTATTCAGAAGTATCCCACCGGAAGACACCGCCAGAAATTTAGAGCGCTACAATGGTGAAAGAATAACTCCAAAGAGGAGACTAATAACAACAGCTGGATCAGGAGACTGGAAGATACAAACAGCCCCATTCATCATTGTTGATGATCAAAAAGCAAATATAATAGGTAGAAATATACTGCCGCAATTAGGGATAAAACCCATTCACGAAAACTAAAACCGGAGAAACCTGCTGAACATACGTGAATCGGAAGAGTTAGATCTGGAAATTAAACAATGGGTCAGAGGTAACTTTCAGCCACTATGTGTACATATTGGAAAGTCACAAAATCACATTATGCGAACCCGATTTAGCAATGAGGTGAGCCCAATTCAACAAAAAGGACGACGCATCCCGATGCACCTAGAAAAACGGGTCGAAGCAGAACTCATCAAATTTATTGATCAAAAACACAATATCAAATTAGAAAAATGTTTGGATCGACAAGTTATTAGTCCAATTATATTAACAGTAAAAAAGGACCAAACAGTTAAACTGGACTTAGACTCCAAGAAAAAAAAACAAATTCATCCAGAAAAACAAGAATCAGATGCCAAATATAGACTTTCTCCTGGACAACATCACACAAGTAGTCAAATCGGACAAATCAAAACAAACACTATTTTCAACGCTAGACTTAAGTTACGCGTATTCACAAATCCCATTGGATATATCAACCAGAGAACATTGTAACTGCAGCCTTATTGGCAGCAACGCCACCGGGGCATACCAATTTCAGACAGGATTCGATGGTCTCACTGACATGTCAAACGTCATCTCATGCGGTTTATTCCTAAACTAGCTTAATATGTAATACAATAAAAAGTAGAGGAATGACATGGCGCAGTCAGCAAGATATTCGAAAACCCGTAGAATATTAATCCATTTTAATCAAACAAAACAATAATCCATTTTTTAATCCAAAGATGTCAGCTAAATTAGCATTAGCGTGGTCTAAGTGGGCGGCAATACTAGAGATGGCACTAGCTGCAAAAGACGGAATTGAAATAGGCAACTCACTAAGAATTGAACCGCCACTAGTTGAACCTCCAGAACCTACTTATGAGGTCAAAATAACGGGTGAAACTGAAACACTGAAGAAAAAGCGGGATGTTCGAAACCAAGAGAAGCGAGTCGACTGGGAAAACCCCGTGATCAAAGCGCGGGAGAAGAGAGTATTATGTAATTCATTTCGTTGGCATGATGCAGATGCAAAAAAACTCAGTTATTTTTTTCTATGTATTGGTGCCGAGGCGCAATGACAGGTTCAACAAAAAAGATCAAGTCTGGACTTACACACTGTTACCACAAAAGACCTCATGACAACTCTAGAAGATATTTTCCTCACAACCAGAGTCGTAGCTTTTGAGAGGTACAACTTTTTCTGTAGAAAGTAAAAGAGAACAAAGGGCCTTGAACAATTCCACGCAAATTTTGTCGAACTAGTTGCGAAGTTGATTGTGGAGATCGAGAAGACGAGTGGGTGAGAGATATGATCACTGCACACATGCACCACAAGAAAACTGCAGAAGAACTACTAGCTCAAATGCGAAGCTCACAAGATGCAAATCAATTTGCAGTACGCCGCAAAAAAGGTATTGAACACAGTCGAACAATAGAAATAAATTCATTCGGAGGGCAAAAAACAACGACACGCAGGAACCAATAATTTATATCATCACATGTGGTCGTAATAATTACGCTAACAATCAAAGTTCACAAAGAGGTCGAAGCGCATTCCAGGGTAGACCGTATTCAAGAGGAACACATTAAACAAGAGGACAACAACAACGGAACACTACTTTAATATTCAAAAATAACGCTATAATTGCTGCAACCCAGCAAAGGATAAAATTTGTTCAAAATGTGCCAAGCGAGGCGAATTTGCCAAATTCTGTCGATCTGCAAATGTTAATAACCATGGAGACCTGAACGAGGAACAACAAGGGGAAATCAAAACTGATAACGACTCAGTCGCATTCGCACAGCTTACATCCAAAATGGCTGGGAAAAATATCAATCAATAAACTTTCTGTGATGGCAATTTCGGAAGCATTCAAAGCTAAGAACATGACTAATTTGTCCCAAGATGATATTAGCGGTCACATCGTAAAGCTAAAGAAAAAACCAGAAGAAGTATTAGCTTCGCGGATTCCGGAAGCCCAATGTCATTTCTGAACGAAAATTCTGCGCGGCGGTTGCGAAAACAACGACAAGTCAACAGTATTCAAAAGTATCCCACCGGAAGACACCGCCAGAAATTTAGCGTGCTACAATGGTGAAAGAATAACTCCAAAGAGGAGACTAGTTCCAACAGTTGGATCAGGAGACTGGAAGATACAAACAGCCCCATTCATCATTGTTGAAGATCAAAAAGCAAATATGATAGGTAGAAATATACTGCCACAATTAGGTATAAAACTCATTCACGAAAACTAAAAACGGAGAAACCTGCTGAACATACGTGAATCGGAAGAATTAGACCTGGAAATTAAACAGTGGGTCAGAGGTAACTTTCAGCAACTATGTGTACGTATTGGAAAGTCAAAAAATCACATTATGCGAACCCAATTTAGCAAAGAGGTAAGCCCAATTCAACAAAAGGGACGACGCATCCTGATGCACCTAGAAAAACGGGGCGAAGCAGAACTCAACAAAATTATTGATCAAAAACACATTATCAAATTAGAAAAATGTTTGGATCGACAAGTCATTAGTCCAATTGTAAGAACAGTAAAAAAAGAACCAAACAGTTAAACTGGACTTGGACTCCAAGAAAAAAAAGTCATCCAGAAAAACAAGAATCAGGTTCCAATTGTAGACTTACTCCTGGACAACATCACACAAGAAGTCATATCGGAAAAATTAAATTAAACACTATTTTCAACGCTAGACTTGCGTTACGCGTATTCACAAATCCCATTGGATATCTCAACCAGAGAACATTGTAATTTCAGCCTTTTTGGCAGCAACGCCACCGGGGCATACCAATTTCAGACAGGATTCGATGGTGTCACTGACATGCCAGTCGAACTTCAGAAAGCAATTGACTCTACACTTATCAATTGTACGAATACTTACGCGTATCTAGATGACATACTGAGAGTAACAAAAGGATCAATTGAGCTACATCGAGAAAAGTTACCGGCAGAAATAGATGACAAAATTAGATGTGGATAACCTGATACTATCTCTGGATAAAAGTAAGTTTGCATTTAAGCAAGTTGAGTGGTTAGGGAATACCATAGGAAGTGAGGGAATGAAACCGCTCATAAAATAGCAGATTGTATTGAAAAGTTATCGCCAACAAAAACCTTTAAAAAACTAAAAAGTTTTATGGGTTTCAAACGTCATCTCATGCGGTTTATTCCTGAATTAGCACAAACAGCCGCTGCAGTACGCCCATTAGCAAAAAATACAAAAAGACTAATTGACTGGAAACAAGAATACAAAAACTCGTTCAACAACATTTTAAAGTTAGTCTCTGAAATTACTCAAAATAAACACTTCGACGAACATTTAGACATTCGCATTGTATGCGATGCGTCTACAACAGGTTCAGGAGCGTCATTAGAGCAAAATTCAGCGGAAGGATGAGTGGTCATAGCCTTTGCGTCAAGTTTTTCAAATTCACTTTAAGAAAAACACTCAGTGAATGAACTAGAATTACTCAGTGTAGTTTGGGCCATCGAACTTTTCAAATACTATCTATAAAAAAAAACGTTTTACCGTCATAACAGACCATCAAGCTTTGATCTGCGCTTTAAACGCAAGCGATAGATCAAAAACTTGGCAAAGTAAACTAACACGCTGGATCGACCGACTAATCCCATTCCAGTTTGACAATAAACATCTGGCGGGGAATAAAATGGAACAATAGGTTATATGTCGAGAAATCCAGTTGGATTGACGACACCCTCAAGCGAGTATGATGAAAAGTTCATCGTAGCATCAATTAATGCATTCATAAACAACCTCGAGTTGATTGACAAGGTCATTCGTAACAATTTCAGAATGCCAATCAGAACAAACACCGTGTCAGATGGTCAAAAAGCGCGCGGAAAACAAAGGATTATTGAATAGCATTTCAAACGCTCTATTAATATTCCAATAATCCACCCATTCTTGTAGCGGTCAGTTGAAATTTCTCAACCAAATTCAGTTTTCTTTCTTAAATTCAACTAAAAATCAGTCAGCTCAGTTGCATTCATCCAAGCACTTAGAAAAGAAATCAAATTGCAGAAACTCAGTTAACGCAATCATTCAAAACAATACGATGAGTCAAAAGTTAGAAAAAAAAATTTAAGGGAGGTGTTATAGCACCCAAAAAGAAAACATTGGAGACATGGGGCCGAAAAGAATCAGCATCGCAATGGCAAGGATCATCAGATCGAAAAGAAAGCCTGTCAGACTCTCGGTGGAACAAACGACCATCATCAGAAAAAACCATGAAACACCGCCCCTTCAACCTCAAACGTGGAAGATGCGCGGGAACTCCTCTCCTTAAAGCAAAAACGAACAACAAACTTCTCAAAAAATAATTTTTGTGACAACCCAGTTCTTTTTAAAACACCAGCGGCCGGTAAACAAGGAGTTAACGACCACACGCGCCAATCGGAAAATGTTTCAATAGTTACGTCCACTCAAACGGACTTCCCCACAAACGATAAAGAATCGAAAGAAATTTGTGTCAGCTGCGTTGATCCCAACATTTGTATCCAAAAAGAAAGAGCCACAAAAGTGGAAACAGCAACATTGACACACAATCAACAAACGACCCTCGAGGCCAGCCATAAACTCATAACGGAAGGAATTATTGCTACAATTTAGCAAAGCACAAACACAGAGGAGTCTACGATTATTTTGGCGAAATTTACAGGAGGTACTCGGAGTCCGCTTCATCGCTGCGACCATTGATAAAATTTGACTACGACCCTTGATACGACCATTGACTACGACAATTGTTAAACTTTGACTTCGACCATTGACTACGACCATTGATAAACTTTGTGAAAAAACGTGGTTGGGAAGCCATCAAAACCTCATACGGACAATACTGGTACAATGTCCGTAACCGCCTCCACGTCCGAGAGGATTGTCTACTCATCGACGACCGGATTGTGATACCAGCACAGTCGCGTCAAACAGTTCTTGATAGCCTTCATCTAACACACCCGGTATCGGCCGCCGTGTTGAATCTGGGTCAACATGTTTGGTTTCCCCAAAAGCACAAAACTAATGACGGAAAAATTTTAAGGTACACGCCACACCCAGTATGGGTACAAACATTCGGAAAACAACCAAGATTATTCAGAAATAGAGGAGTCGCATTTGTTATAACTCTTCTATTATACGGACCTCACAGGCCTTTCCGGCTATGCGATTATGTTGCGTACAAACCCGCGAGGAGATTCGGAATTTTTCTACGTTTTTTAGACATAGAGCAGCTCAACGTGCCACAACACCTGATGTTCTATGAGGACACGGAGCAGGGACTGCCAAGAAAGCTAGCAAAGTAAGAAAAGGCTGCAGGACAACAAAATAAACAGAGCAGCCCAACTAAGAGACGAGAAAAATCCACTGCAGGAAGAACAGACGATCGCCCTACTCACAAACTACAACCCATACGTGGCATGAGCCTCCAAACAGAGGAAAAAAACTGCGATGAACTCACCAAGAAAAACTCGCCAAAAATAACGTGCTCAGCGGGTCAGACGACGAACAATCTTCCACTACGTCCATGAATGCAGCATCTTCACCAAAACCACTAAACAAAAAGCTTGTGCCTCCTACAAACTCCGTCATGGCAACCAGAAAATCAACACGCAACCGACAATCGACGCTGACAAACGCACTCGGAAACCCAGTTCCGATTGATACGATAAGCGAGACAAACCGTGATGCTAAAGTAACAATACTTTTAAAATTGTTTCGCCACCAGACAAAACGGAGACTTGCACAAAACTAAGCCTAAAATCATTGATAAAAGTGATGTGATTCACAGACAAGACTCCGGAATACCAAGCCTGCGTTAAGTTTCTTGAGGCCATTAGCTTCTAGAACAACAAGAAAACACATGCAGAAATCGTTGATTTAGTTTTCCCTACGGACACCCCAAGCAACGGCAAAACATAAATTTTATTCGTAGAAGAAAAGAAGATAGCGGAAAAATCTAAGAAAGACAAAGCTGACAAACAAATTCACGGAGAACACGAAAAACACATGGAAGATGACAAAAATGAGGTAGACACAAATTTGCAACAGACCCGAGTGGAAAATTGAAAGTGAAAAAATTTTTCACCTGTGATCATTTTTCGTAAAGTTATGGTGGTTTAAAGAAGGCCATTTTAGCTAATTAGGGACAATTAACGCGCGATAAGTTTCCTGCTATTAAACTATAAGCAGAGATTTAATCCGTCTAATGAATCGTTCCAAATTGGTTGAAAGAAGCTTACTTGTCATAATTTATTTGTTACATTGTGCGAAATCTATCCTTTTGTACTTTATTTGGCCTATGGAGGTATGGGGGATAATTTTCAAAAAAAACTTTCAAATTAAGAAAAAAAATTGATTGATTTTTAATACTTTTGATTACTTTTGATTTTTTTAAGGTTATTACTGCTCCATAAACATTAAAAGGCAGTCGGAACAGATGAAAGAATGTTCCGACTGCCTATGAAAGAGCATGAACAACATATGAAAGTATCATGACCAACATATGAAAGAGCATGACCAAACATTAAAAGGCTTCGCTATGATACGAGCAGTCTTGTTTCTTTTTAGAGAAAGCCATTTGTTACTATGTATCTTGTGGATGAAATAGTTACTGAGATCCCCTTTTCTAATAAATATACTCATTCAGCCTCTCTTTCAGAGGCGCATTGAAACAAACGCTAACTTTGGGTCAAAGCTTTCCAAAAAAAACCCTAAAACCGCCTTAAAACGCCTTAAAACGCTTTGAAACCCGGCGCCGAAAATTTGGTTATAATGGGGTCTTTTTAGTGATATCTCGAATAATCCATGGTCGGCCCAAACAGTCGACAAAATTTCAAAAGTTTTTTGAACCCCTCCCCCCGCCCCCTCGATAAAGTCTTAAATCCGCCCTGGCATTCATATCTTTTGCATAAATTGAATTAATTCAATCCGTCTTTCTAAAAACTGGGATTTAAACGGAAAATCGGAAAAAAACAAAATTGAAACCAGTTTCGACCTATGAAATTGTTTGGAGTGAAACTGTATATTAACTTACGTGTACATATGCGAACAGTGTCGCTTCTTGTAAACGGGCCAGGAGGGTATGTGCACATCGTCTTTGAGCCCATTTCCGCTTCTACGTGAAAAGTGTATGCAGTTCCTGGTAAGACTAAGCCATGCAACTCTAGGATCGATCCAGGATTCACGTTGGAAAATGAGATGTTTGAACTGGATGGTTGGGTCAAAGTCAGATTGTAGGAGTCAGATCTTCTGTTGATGACAAGGTTGTAAGAGGTTTGATTGATAGCATTGGAAGCTGTCATATAATACCAGAGCGAATCAATACCTGAAAAATATTGACACCTCACCTTTTTTTCAACCTGTCAGATTGAAACTTCTATCTATTCCCAAACATCAAAAATTTCCTCTTGTTTTTTCATTACGAGGCCAAACTGTCAGAGATCAAGTGTGAAAACTTGAGTCGTTAAGTTTTAATATGACAAATTAGCTAGCCTCAATTCACATTTTAAAGGATTTTTTTGAGCGGGCTAATTCTCCACGCATAAAAAATTTGCATTACGCTTTCAAAGTTATAAACAAAATTTACAAAGCGCGCATAAATTAGTCCAGAGCATGACCAAATTGGCATTTTTCAAACTCCCTAAGCTTTGCAAAAAAAGATCGGAGGTGAAAAATTTGTAAAGTTTGGTTTTAGGGAGTCAACATCTTCAAAAACTTTTTGTTGAAATCTGTTTTTTTGATCGACAAAAACTGACTGAAAAAAAATGATGCCCAGCTTGAAAATTCCATCTAAAATTCGGATTCTATCTAAAATAGGCGAGCGCAAAAAAGCATGCTCAGCAATCTTTTTTGATTTTGAATTGTTTCGAGTTTTGAAGAAAGGGCGATAGTTTTATTTTTGGGGTGGTATTTTTATTCAGTCGTTTTTTGCAACTTAACTAAGGCTTTTTGAAGAATTGTCTTAAAACATCTGAGAAGTATTGTTCCCATGAGCTCAAAATCAAAAGAATTTTATTTATCTGTGATCTTTTTTCGTCAAATTACGTAAAAGACTAATTCAAACAATTTGGGATAATTAACTGGCAATTTATTGCATTTCTATAACACGCTTAAGCGAAGATAAATGCGTTAAAAATTGAGGCGAGAATTCGGTCGTATAAAAATACGATACGCTTGATATGCCTTGGGTATTTTAACTTGCCTTTTTGGGGGATAAACTGAAAAAAAAAAGATATTTTGGAAAAGTTTTTTTTAATAAAATTTTCTTTTCATTTATTTCGTCAATTAATCAACCCAAACCGGTTTCTTATTGGCCTTAAAAGGCAGTCTGAACCTTCAGGGTTTCACCCTGATATACGAGCAGTCTTGTTTAATTTCAATCTCTTTTATGTATGTTTTTATTATGTTTGAAATTAAGTTTCAATCGAAAATTTTCCATTCAATTTATGAGAGATCAAGGAAACGCGCAGGTAGTTCCATCTTTCATCTTTAATGCTAGTTTTTTTTTCAGGCCGAACATAACCACAAAAAGTCTTTTGATTAGTTAACGCTAAAAATTCAGTTCTTATCTCTCTTTTTCAACTAGACTTGTTTATCAAGTAAAATCGTTTTTACAATGATTCAAATCAATTTTTCAAAGTCTACATTTTCATCAGTAAACAATCAAATGCAAAACAGTTCTGTCAATGAGGGCACACTTTTCACTTTCAAATAACTTTTCAACGCCTGAAAATTTAACCAACCAACCGGTCTACAGGGGTAACGTTGGAACCAGGGGAAAAATTGCGTTGGCTTATCTTTAACATAATGGTCTTGTGGTGCCTTTCAGTTTGTTGATGGAAAAATTGAACGTCGGGAGTTCTCTACAAGTAAAAACAAGTCGCCTTGAATGCTTCATTATCGTACAGACACTAATTGATAACAGCGTCAGAGGAGTTTGGGCTATTTAAAAATTCCCTAAAATTTTGCTGTTTCACCTAAGTTCGATGCAACACATTTTCGAAGGTCAATTTTTCGGAACTTTGACGGAACTTGATAGCCAATGTGGGCATCTTGATGCGCTAATGAGAGCTCGAAAAATCTGAAGATTTGTTTAACGCAAGTAGTTGTTTTTCTCGTCTGTTTTTAAGTTCTTAATTTGATTTTTTTAAGTTGGCGATTTATCTTCGAGTTGGTTTTTCCATCTCACTTTCTTTTTGTTAGCTTCCAATGCTACGCTTTCACCGCATGGCATAAGATGCCAAGCTCGATTTAGCCTCTGTATAATTATTTTTATTATTCAAAAAAATTAGCAGATAATTAATATTAATTAAATGTCTTAATAAATAGGTTGCGCTTTTGCGTTCTCTCATGTCTGTAGATGTTTTCCGATGTTTTGTTTGTTTTCAAATTTTTAGTATATGATATTGTGCTTTCAGAGTTTATCTTGTTTGCTCACTGGTAGCTAATATGGGATGGATGGCTTTTTGTCTTCGGACACAAAAAACTATGTACCATCCTGTTGGCTATATCCTTATGTGAGCTCTTTTATAGCTTTCAGCCATGTCTATAAGCTTTTGCCGATTTTAAAATTCATATGAAAAACTTATGGACTAAAGTTTATCATCAATGTTTCTTAGTTTTTTCTGTAGTTATGAATTGTATGGAGTTTTATGACAAGAAAATTCTCATAAATGGGAAATGCACAATACGTTTTGGTCAACCTGGGCAACTACAGAAGCGATTATTTTATCGAAATTCGCCCAGGTGTCTGCGTTATTTTTTTTGTGATTGTTGACTCGCAAACAATCATCATCTCGTTACAAATTGTGTTTGGCTTTTTTAATGATCTCTTTGAAAAATCAGTTTACTTTTCGATGATAAAATTCTCTAGCATAAATTTGCATGTTGTAGCACTTTGCTGAGACATCTTTTCTCCTGTGTTATGTTAATACTATATGTTTCGACTTCAATTTTGAAATGCTGAAGTCAGTTTTTAAATACAATTATTTTTTTGCAATAAATTTCTTAATAATTAAATGAAAATGGGTCATACAAAAATTACAGCAGAAATCCGTTTTCATACATTTGAAAAAATTTTGATTGTTTTAAGACTAAGTTTATATAATTTCAATTTCTAGTCTACCTGGGTTGACTTCCTTACACCAAAAAAGCTTCTCATACAATTCCATACAATTCCATACAATAAAATTTACAAAGCGCGCATAAATTAGTCCAGAGCATGACCAAATTGGCATTTTTCAAACTCCCTAAGCTTTGCAAAAAAAGATCGGAGCTGAAAAATTTGTAAAGTTTGGTTTTAGGGAGTCAACATCTTCAAAAACTTTTTGTTGAAATCTGTTTTTTTGATCGACAAAAACTGACTGAAAAAAAATGATGCCCAGCTTGAAAATTCCATCTAAAATTCGGATTCTATCTAAAATAGGCGAGCGCAAAAAAGCATGCTCAGCAATATTTTTTGATTTTGAATTGTTTCGAGTTTTGAAGAAAGGGCGATAGTTTTATTTTTGGGGTGGTATTTTTATTCAGTCGTTTTTTGCAACTTAACTATGGCTTTTTGAAGAATTGTCTTAAAACATCTGAGAAATATTGTTCCCATGAGCTCAAAATCAAAAGAATTTTATTTATCTGTGATCTTTTTTCGTCAAATTACGTAAAAGACTAATTCAAACAATTTGGGATAATTAACTGGCAATTTATTGCATTTCTATAACACGCTTAAGCGAAGATAAATGCGTTTAAAATTGAGGCGAGAATTCGGTCGTATAAAAATACGATACGCTTGATATGCCTTGGGTATTTTAACTTGCCTTTTTGGGGGATAAACTGAAAAAAAAATGATATTTTGGAAAAGTTTTTTTTAATAAAATTTTCTTTTCATTTATTTCATCAATTAATCAACCCAAACCGGTTTCTTATTGGCCTTAAAAGGCAGTCTGAACCTTCAGGGTTTCACCCTGATATACGAGCAGTCTTGTTTAATTTCAATCTCTTTTATGTATGTTTTTATTATGTTTGAAATTAAGTTTCAATCGAAAATTTTCCATTCAATTTATGAGAGATCAAGGAAACGCGCAGGTAGTTCCATCTTTCATCTTTAATGCTAGTTTTTTTTTCAGGCCGAACATAACCACAAAAAGTCTTTTGATTAGTTAACGCTATAAATTCAGTTCTTATCTCTCTTTTTCAACTAGACTTGTTTATCAAGTAAAATCGTTTTTACAATGATTCAAATCAATTTTTCAAAGTCTACATTTTCATCAGTAAACAATCAAATGCAAAACAGTTCTGTCAATGAGGGCACACTTTTCACTTTCAAATAACTTTTCAACGCCTGAAAATTTAACCAACCAACCGGTCTACAGGGGTAACGTTGGAACCAGGGGAAAAATTGCGCTGGCTTATCTTTAACATAATGGTCTTGTGGTGCCTTTCAGTTTGTTGATGGAAAAAATGAACGTCGGGAGTTCTCTACAAGTAAAAACTAGTCGCCTTGAATGCTTCATTATCGTACAGACACTAATTGATAACAGCGTCAGAGGAGTTTGGGCTATTTAAAAATTCCCTAAAATTTTGCTGTTTCACCTAAGTTCGATGCAACACATTTTCGAAGGTCAATTTTTCGGAACTTTGACGGAACTTGATAGCTAATGTGGGCATCTTGATGCGCTAATGAGAGCTCGAAAAATCTGAAGATTTGTTTAACGCAAGTATTTGTTTTTCTCGTCTGTTTTTAAGTTCTTAATTTGATTTTTTTAAGTTGGCGATTTATCTTCGAGTTGGTTTTTCCATCTCACTTTCTTTATGTTAGCTTCCAATGCTACGCTTTCACCGCATGGCATAAGATGCCAAGCTCGATTTAGCCTCTGTATAATTATTTTTATTATTCAAAAAAATTAGCAGATAATTAATATTAATTAAATGTCTTAATAAATAGGTTGCGCTTTTGCGTTCTCTCATGTTTGTAGATGTTTTCCGATGTTTTGTTTGTTTTCAAATTTTTAGTATATATATTGTGCTTTCAGAGTTTATCTTGTTTGCTCACTGGTAGCTAATATGGGATGGATGGCTTTTTGTCTTCGGACACAAAAAACTATGTACCATCCTGTTGGCTATATCCTTATGTGAGCTCTTTTATAGCTTTCAGCCATGTCTATAAGCTTTTGCCGATTTTAAAATTCATATGAAAAACTTATGGACTAAAGTTTATCATCGATGTTTCTTAGTTTTTTCTGTAGTTATGAATTGTATGGAGTTTTATGACAAGAAAATTCTCATAAATGGGAAAAGCACAATACGTTTTGGTCAACCTGGGCAACTACAGAAGCGATTGTTTTATCGAAATTCGCCCAGGTGTCTGCGTTATTTTTTTTGTGATTGTTGACTCGCAAACAATCATCATCTCGTTACAAATTGTGTTTGGCTTTTTTTAATGATCTCTTTGAAAAATCAGTTTACTTTTCGATGATAAAATTCTCTAGCATAAATTTGCATGTTGTATCACTTTGCTGAGACATCTTTTCTCCTGTGTTATGTTAATACTATATGTTTCGACTTCAATTTTGAAATGCTGAAGTCAGTTTTTAAATACAATTATTTTTTTGCAATAAATTTCTTAATAATTAAATGAAAATGGGTCATACAAAAATTACAGCAGAAATCCGTTTTCATACATTTGAAAAAATTTTGATTGTTTTAAGACTAAGTTTATATAATTTCAATTTCTAGTCTACCTGGGTTGACCTCCTTACACCAAAAATGCTTTTCATACAATTCCATACATCAAAGGTATGGAAAAAAAGCTTGTACAATTTTCGTACATTTTCAAAAAGCTATTGAAAAAAAATATGAATTAAATTCTGCGGCTGTTTGATTCTGGTAAAACAGTCTGGTGTTGAAAAAACCGAGATTTTTTTATTTCGAAAAAATTCTTATTGTACATTTCCCATATATGGAAATTGTATGACTAGCATTTTTTTTTGAAATTGCCCCAAAACTTTTATTTGTTTTTTTTCAACCGCAAATCGAACTTTGTACTGAAACAAACTTTTTCTGCTTGCAAAATTTAATTTTTTTGTGTGCATAACACAGTCCTGGATACACTAATTTTGGATGTTTTTCATTTTCGCTCAGTAAATTTTCCAAAATTGCAGAAGGCTCTAATTTTTTCTATGGCAAGTTGATGTGACATGATCAATGTCTGATAAACTTTAACTCTTTAAGTTTTAAAAAATTCATCGTTGAAAAACTTTGCCAAATTTTAAAGGCTTGTTACTTTCGTTCTATCATTTGTGAAAGAAAATTCAGGTTGTTTTCTATGCATTATAAGTGCAAGACCAATCCAACCTTTGGTTCCTCAAGAATACCAAGGTGTTTGTCACTTGCGTTCGGCTACGAACACAACCCAAAATTTTGCAGAAATTAATTTTAGAAAAAAAAACATTCAACTTTTTCGTTTATGGAAAAAAACTTGTCATATAATTTTCATATATGGAAATAGAGATTTCATACAATCATAGAGATTTCATACAATTTTCTGTACGTATGGAATTGTATTAAGCTGTATTGTAAGAAGTTTTTCATGTATGGAAATTGTATGCTAAGAAGTTTTTGTCAACCCGGGTAGGGTACATCACAATCAGACATTATAGGCGATCGATAAAACCTAACCAAAATTGATACTTACTTGAACAAATAGAAACATTCAAGGGCTCGGATTCAACATTGGCGTCTCTGAGAACGAGATGGTAATGCAGGGCCGAGGCCTTTTCCATGGACAATAGTGGCCGTGTTCCACTTCCCCTGTCTCCGAACCCCCCTTCTCCCAAAAGTTGAACTTCACCTGTGTCTCGAAGTCGCAGCTCATAAAATCCACTCCACATGGCACCACGAAGATGAACATCCCTTTGGTCCACTTTTACGTAAATAGTCGTTTGCTGCCCATTTTTAAAGATTAGTGTCGGACGGTCCAGCTCTGAAAACGCATTGATTTATGCCTTTTTTGGCTGGCTGAAGAGAGATTGATATATAAACTAATGTATGATAATGCATTGTTTCAATATAAGCTTGAATGAACTTGGCTGATTTGTTTCCTTTATTTGGGACTCTCTGTTTGACAAAAAGAGCTTTTAAAAACCAGCCTTAATTTTCTTCAAGTAGTTACCGCGTTGTTTTTGTAGCGCGCTGAACTTAATGCAAGCTAATTATCCCATCTTAAAGTATAGTCCGAATTCTAACCACTATTACCGCATGGAAAGTCACAACAAGTAAAAACTCAGTATATTTTTCAACTCTGGGCCTTAAAATAGTTCAAAAAGAATCAAATTTTTTGAAAAAAAAATTACTAGTTAAAAATTTTTACGAGGAAAATGAAAAACTGACCCGAGCACGATTCTTTCAAGTTTACCTTACCTGGGTTGAACCTTTTGACAATATGCCTCAATGGTATATTTGCCAATGATAAAGGCATCAGGGCGCGAGTCGAGTTTTCGAATTTACTTTTCGACCAAAACTGGGGCAAATTTAGGGAAGGGCGACGAGAAGACGCTTCATCCCGGGGATTTGACCCCTGAAAATACAAAGGGACCCCGTAGCTTCGGCAACCATTTTCGGCCGACTGATCGGCCCTAAAACTTTCTTTTCTAAGGCTCATTTGACTCCAATATATAAGTGTTTTGAGGGTGCACCGAGAAAAACATGATCTTTGGCCATTCTTTCTAAACTTTGCCTCTGCAAGATATGGTATCTCTACATTGTTTTAGGAGAGCTCAGAACTCAATTTGACCAATTTAAACAAAAATCAACAAATTTTTCCTCTAAAAAGGAGCTTGAGAAAAAATCTTTAGTCATGAAAGTAGGGTCTATACTCAAACTAAAGTTCGATACATAGAGTAGAACTGAGGAAAAACATAAAATCGAACGAACTGTCTTTCAGCATCGAGGCTGCATAAAATAGATTGCAGGGTATCTCAAAAATGGATACCATTTGAAATTATGCTTTAAACACCAAACTTAACTTCATGAAATTTTCGGTGCATGTTTAGCAACCCGAGATACAGAACTTCTAAGAAAAACAACTGAATGATTCTGAACAAAAAGTTACCATTTCTGACAAAAAAATCGAATCTTTTGCATTCAGTTGCTCACGCTATTCATTTGTATGAAACTCAGTTTACAAAGGAGCATCAGTTTTTTGTTCTATAATATTACAAAACGAAGGGTAGAGGCTATTCGTCAGCTGACTCCTAAATTCCTAAATTGTGCTCACAGAGATCTCAAGTGGGTAAAAGTTTCAAAAAGTACCAACAGAAAGGCACCAGTTCAAATCTGAAGGTTAATACTGGAAGACGAAAAACGCAAAACTTATGCAACTGTTGCTGCTGCTAGATCCTTTTGCAAATCCAACTATGATTCAAGCATTTTACTAGATCTGTTTTCCGAATGTTTAACGAGAAAATGTTTTCAAAAACTTTCCGTGAAATCTTTCTGTAGAGTGAAAAAGCGCGATAGACTTCTCTCACTTTCAACGAAGGTTTATCGGGCTGCGAGGTATGTGTAAACCTTTTAATGGCAATTGACCGCGAGTAGTTGTCGAGATGTTTGAATTCCCCGCTCTTAACGTATTCGAGTTCCATTGGGCGAGCCGTAGCAAAAATAAAAAACTTTCAGACAGATCTAATCAGCCAGCGTACGAAAGCCGACATTTTTGGCTTTTTTACTAAAATCTTTTTGTGTTCCGAATTTCGAAAGAATTGACTCTTCTCGTCGCCCTTCCCTAAATTTGCCCCAGTTTTGGTCGAAAAGTGAAATCGAAAACTCGACTCGCGCCCTGATGCCTTTATCATTGGCAAATATACCATTGAGGCATATTGTCAAAAGGTTCAACCCAAGTAAGGTAAGCTTGAAAACCACTTACTTGTTCTGGCAGAAAAACTCCTAGCTGAAGACTGTTTTGTCCCACAGCTTGTAAAACCGACTTCTGATTGCAATGTCAGGACATAGGAAGCGGACGAAAGCAGGCCGGACAAGGTGAAGTTATACGGATTTCCATTCATGGCAAAAGTCTTTACGTTATACTTTTCCTCCCCGCTGGGTTGATATCTGGACTCCAATTGATATTTCACAATCACTCGGTCCACTGGGCCGAATTCGATTGAAGAGAACTGAATTTCGTTCAATGCGCTGATACTTTCAAGGCTCAGAATACTCGGTTGCTCGGGGGCTAGAATGATAGCATGTTTTCATCGATATCTGTTTTTAAGATTAATAAAATACTTCAGAAAAGATTTAAGCAATCAATAACTGCTGTCCGCTTTTATTTGTCTCTTACCTTGTTTACTTTAAAATAAATCCAGCTATATATCATAAGATATATGGCTGGTAACACACCTGTACAAACTGTGATGTTTCTCTGAGTTGAGTCGACCCCAGTTAAGCTAAAATTAACTGAAGACACTGTTATGAGAAACGAGTTCTGAGGTTCCAGGTTGACAAAAGTCAGTTCGGCTCCGATGGTTGCATTTATTTTGATATCGATTAGACTTGAAGAACAATCGAAGCTTGTGTTGTAGAGGCAGGAAACGGGTCCGATCGATGTGATGTCGCCGTTATTTGAAGCGTAATCTTCGCGAATTTGTACTTTTATTACGGTTGCATTGCAGGTCGCGCAATCAATTTGTTCCATCACAATTGCGCATTCTCCCAGCAAACAGAGTACTATAAATATATTATAACCGATACGTTTATTTTTTTTACTAAACCTTGCCAAAACTCTGCCTTCACAGCTCGAAGGGTCCAGCTTTGTCAGCACATAGCTGTCCTTATTTTGATTTTTTTGCTAAAGACTTATTCTAATATTATTAATATTCTAAAGACTTATTAATATTCTAAAGACTTAATCTAACTGTGCGCAACTAAACATACTTTGAATGGTAGTGTGCGAACCAAAAAGTCAAAAGTGACAGTTTGACATATATTCTGATAAAAGTTTGTGCCATAAGATAAAACAGACGATATTTTCAGTCCAGAAACAGAGCGCAGCAGTCCTGCAGGGGCAGAAACAACATCAAGCCAGGGAGCTAAATCAAACAGAAGCCAATAAGCACAGCAAGGAACTCAAATCGAAGAATCAGAAGACAGTACAAACAGGAACCGAATAGGAAGGAAAACAATTATCGAAAATAACAAAACATAACAGAAAAAAAATCATGCATTTTATGGGGTCGTGTTTTCTCAGAGGGGCAAATAATAAACTGTCCAGCAATGGGGAAAACATACAAAACAGTGGAAAGCATTTTTTTTTGCAAAAAGCAAGTCTGCGAGATTCAAGAAGTTTCGGAAAAAGAACGCAATCCAATTCAAGAAGACTCTCGCAATGATTTTGTTTTTATGTCAGTTCAGACAGGTATCTCAATTGGTGAAGGAATCTCAAAGTACAGCGAGGAAAGAATCAAGAAACACGATGAACTGATGAGTACCAGTCAAAGCAATAAGTGGTGATACAGAATAAATTATTACTTCTGCCAAACCCAATTTTCGATTGAAAGAAATCGTCAAGGAGCTTGACCTGCGTGAGAAACACATCTTGCAACTGAAAGTTGATACAGGCAGCGCATTTTCGTTTCTGAACTGGGCAGGTTGCTGATAATTCTAGATCATTAGGACTTATTCTAGCAGAGGAAATAAATCTGCAGCACAGTTTGAAAATTAAAACAAACAATCTTTTCTTTTTGTTGTGGTCATTGAAAACAAATCCATGCTCAGCAAGCTGGGAGGTAAAGAGAAAAATATTTTTAATTACAGAGAGGCGGACCATATGCAAAATAGGACTGGACCTCCTGGGAAAATGGGAATTTCAACTACACAAAGGCGGGTTCTAAGAGAGTTGTCCAGGTGTCACGTGCTAAAAGGCGAGAATCTGGAAGGTTGTTAAAATTTTTTTTTAATAATTCATACAACTATTCGCTCGTTGATCAGAAATTGTATAGTGCGCTAGAAGCTTAAATCAATTAGTACCCCATACGAGAAAAAAAAAGAAGAATTTCCATTCATGTTCAGAAAACTATTCAGACAAAAATCAGGAATCAGATATTAGAAGCTCTCATTGAAGAAATGGACATGTGCACGAGCGATTGTTTCATTGCACCGATTGATAATGCCGTAGGAAAAAGATAACTCGGTAAATTGGCACTAGATGCCAAACTCATCAAACTAAAATTACTCAAAAACTAATATCAGTTACCTAAAATCAATAAATACAGCGAAGCACTGCAACTTCAAAATAGCCGAAGGTAACCAACGGTAACCTGTAGATTCGTAACCAGATTTTATGGGTTGGCTGACATGCCGGCCGGCTTTCAGAAAGCAACAAAGAGAACACTATAGGATCCTACTACCTGATTTGTTTGGATTATGCATGAATGGATCGACTCTATAGTAGAAGTAGGGGAAAAGCAAGGATATAAGCTAATGAGACTATATGCGAACCCACTCTGGAACCAGATGGCAAGAGTGATTGACTTCATCTTAGTGGATAGTCATCCTACGTCCTTGTTCAACTACGTCTATCTGTCCTGAAACAAAACCACAGAGGCACCCGGGGCCAAAGTCAAATTTGGGAGTGTCGAGACACTTGTGGTGACCCTACGTGCATAAAGTCATAGTAAACTTAGCGGAGGAATTCCGCAGTTAGACTAAATGGAGTAAGAATGCCAGTTATTTAATCCCAAAGAATTCCCAAAAACAACTACCGTTGCTCACTCATCTGGGAGAATTATCATCTTGTTGTGCTGTACTGATAGAAAATCAGAAAGGGAACAAATGTTATCAGCTTGCGACAATTGATAGATTATCAAAATTCCTGTCGTTGAAATTTTAAGAAAGTTCCCTGCTTTGAAATTTTTGAGAATTTGTATAGATAGATAGTCTTGGCATACCGGAATCAATAAAGTCAGACCGGTCCTCAGGGTTTAAAGGGAAACTATGAAACAAAATTGTAATGAACACAATAGAAAACAAAAAATCTGCCCAATGGGCAATCATAGACGGCGCGGTTTTGTTTAATGGAAGCTACAAACAATTAAGCGAAGATTGGGAGGAATGTTTTTGAGGAAAATGATTCCGTCTTAAATTTGCCGCATTAAAATTATTCGCGATTCTTACTGGAATAAACAAAACAGCAACAATGTCGTAAATCCAAGCTAACAGGGAGATTGCCAAAAATAACACTTTAGGTAACTAGGGTCAAGTTTAGGGTGTTAACATTTACACAAAAAAAACCTGGATCCATCGGCTGTGATGGCATTCCAAAAAAGCGAAGACACGATAGTTTTTGAAGCTAATCGACAAAGGCACCCTGATTAGAGACGCCAGCCCGATGATCAAGAAACAACTGCATATAGCAAGGTAAAGGGAGAGCAAGGAAGTTTTGAGAACAAATTGGACGTGAAGGCCCATTGGAGTTGAAAAGACGGGATGGGCAAATTTTACTTTAAAAAAACATGTGATTAAAATTTTCATGGGAAAATGGGTTCATTGAAGACATCAAGAAAAGTGGTGAAATCACCAAAGAAAACCCTATTCAGAGAGGATGAGAAGCGGAGAACGGGAAGCCACTCACAAACCGGTGACTGATTCAACCATCAAAATAGCTCAGGGGCAGTCTACCTGAAAAATGATATCGCCGAGGCCAAAATTAGCCAAACAAACGACTGAACACGTAGAACTTACAAAAGCCTTACGGCCGAACCTACTACTAGGCTGAGACAAAAGAGACTAAGTTCAGAGAACAATTGTTCTATTTCTGGATACTACTTGTTTTACACATCGGAGAGTTCCACGGGTTATCGCAGTTTCTGCTCGAGTTTCACAAGTCGACTAAAGTTTCGACGATTTTTCTGAACAGTCAAGCTGCTCGCAAAAAAACTTAGATTGGACCCCGTATTTTGATTGCTACCAGCTTAAACAATGATTTATGGTTATCTATACTATCTATAAGCTTTTTTAGTGAAGAATCAGATGAACCTTCTCTGATCCCAAAAAAAATTATTGAAAGAATACAACCGCGCATTAAATAAAGATAAGTTTTCAAAAATTCGATATTGCTACGTAAAAATTGATCTTCATGTTTGCTAAGAGAGCGATTGAGAAAGCACAATTGATATATAATTTTGTAAAGTTAAGTTCCAAACTACTGAATTTATTAGCGAGACTAACCTTGTACTTCATGATATCAATTTGCTCAACTAGCTAATATATTTTAATCCTAGACCATAATAACGTTTCTATTATTTCGTTTATTTTATCAGGCTTGAATTTTTTCTTCAATTTTATTTGTTGAATTTTTATATTGGCCAAAAAAATCAAGATGCAGTTGAACGTTAAATTTTGACCATTAAAAATAAGCAGAAAAATAGTCTTCGGGTGTGTTTAGTTTTTTTTGCAACGCGCAATCAGGTACCACATTCAATACTGACAGTAGGTCCATTACGAGGCCAAATTGTGCACTGGATAGGAGCACAATTTTGTGTCTGTATGTTCTTGGATTCCAGAGTCAAGTCTTAAAATATATTCCACAATGTAAGTGGATTCCACAAACAAACATTCTGTGAATTCCGCATACATATACCTGTTACGTAAATCTTGTCGGCACATTTGTTTTGTTGCGGATTCCGCAACAAGCAAATATAGCTAGTTGTTCTGGATTCCGCAACTGTAAGTGGATTCCGCAAAAAGTAAGCGGAATCCCCAAACGTAAATGGATTCCGCAAACTGCGAGTGGATTCCGAGTTTTGTTCAATACTGAACTTGCATATGAACAATTAAAAGCTGAGCTGGGATTCTTATCTCTAGCTATGCGAAAATAAAAAGCAAAGACTTAACCATTGTCAGCGGAATCCACGAAAAAGTCTCAAAATATTGGTAACCTAATTCGGTGGATGTCATCTTTCAGTACTTTGGGAACACAGCACTGAATGATTTCAATATTTGAGTCAAGGAGTTCAGATTGTATGGAACACACAGCATATAGCCATATCAGGTCAGTGTTTGGGATTCCATCGATCCCAAAAACTGGTCAGTATTTGGGATTGATGGAATTCCAAAAACTGGAATAATGTGGAAAAAATCCATTATTTGAAATCATTAGGTTGAGATCGATTAGAAAACCAACGCATAGCAAATTGTCGAATTAGTTCAGTTTTTGGAATTTCATTGATCCCAAATACTGATCAGTAATTGAGATTCCATTAACCCCAAACACTGATCTATTCTAGTAAATTTCTAATCTAGTAAATCTAAATTTTATTTGGAGTCATTAGGTTGAGAGTGATTAGAAAACCAACGCATAGCAGATTGTCCAATTAGTTCAGTATTTGGGATTTCATCGATCCCAAATACTGATCAGTAATTGGGATTCCATTAATCACAAACACTGATCTATTCTAGTAAATTTCTATTCTAGTAAATCTATCCATTTTTTGGAGTCATTAGGTTGACAGTGATTAGAAAACCAACGCATAGCAGATTGTCCAATTAGTTCAGTATTTGAGATTTCATCGATCCCAAACACTGATCAGTAATTGGGATTCCATTAATCCCAAACACTGATCTTTTCTAGTAAATTTCTGTTCTAGTGAAATCAAATAATGCATTTAAATGATATAGTTTTAAAGTTTATTACACATAAAGATATATGTATGCGGATTCCCTTTACAATTTGCGGATTCCACTTACAAATTGCGGATTTCACTTACAGTTGCGGATTCCGTAACAGGTCAATTTAACGTTACAAATGTTGTATCATTTAGTTCTGAATTCCACAAATACAGTTGCGGGTTCCGTCAATCGCCTATTTTCGAGCGATTTTGAGCGGTACAATGATTTAGGTATTTGTTTGTGGAACACAAAACAGCATAATAGATCAAAGAAAAGTAGCCATGTTGCGGGTTCCGCGACAAACCTGATTTTGGCCTGTTGTGGATTCCGCTTAAAATCCAGAGGATGTTCAGTTTGGCCTCGTAATGTCGAGTGAAATCTCTTATTGAACCCCTTCTAACATCGATTGAAAAAAAAACTTGAAATTTTTCAGTAGTTTGTCTCAGTGCTGCGAAAAACCGGGTTAAAAACTTCAGGTTGAATCTAATTTTCAGCAAATAAACGAATCGACCAACGTTGGCTATCTCAAAATGGAAATTTACTCAACAAAAATTATTCTAGGAAGCTCCAATTAGCGCGACCTATGCGGTTAACTTTTTCATTTTCAAATAAGTGCAAAAACAATTCAATTTTTGTCTTTAAGTCATATTCGATTTTCAAATACTATACCTAAATTAGTGGCTGTTGTCGCCGACTATACCTAAATTAGAAATTCTCATTGTTTTGTTTTATTGGCTGAAGTCACAACGCTCGAAAAAGACGCATTTTTGAAGAAAAAAGAAAAAACATTTTTATAGCTTTTTGGATGTGGTTGGATCATTTTGTGCTATTTTCACGGCAAGCGGATATTTTCGTTTTTTCGGTTTGTGTTAGATATTTCACAAAGACAAAATTGTGTCTATTGTATTTATTTTATTTATTTCTACACTTTATACACACTTGAGAAAGTTTTAGGGATCAAGTTCACATCCCCATCTCCCCAGATAGACCAAGTTACGATCTTACACCCTATTTGATTCGCAAAAAAACTGCTAAGCGCTACTTGTAAAACGATCGCTACTGTTTGACTGAAAAATCCCAACTTAGAAACCGTACACAAAGGAGGCTGTTTTTCTTGATAGAAGTTTTATATAGATTATATTGCTTTGTTTTCTCCTATTTTCTGTGCAGAAAAGATTTTTCTCTATGTGGTTGGCGTTTTTTTGCGCCACTCTTCCATACAAGCGCGTGCAAGCGCGCGAGTTCCACTAACCATTAGCAAGCAGTCGCGAGCGTTTGACTTCAAGCTTTTGACGGATATAAAATACGATCTCGCAAACGTACCGATATTTCTTCTTCTGGTTTTTTCCATTGTCACTGGCTTGGGAATTCGAGGTGACGATTTATGATCCAACTCTTTTTCCATTCAACTTTCTGGGGGAAATCCCAATTTTTTACCAATAAAAGTGGGGAATTAGAAGGAAAACGGATTAATTTTTGAAAAAATTTCAATTTTTTTTCCGCTCACACCATAGCCGAGCGTATATGTTTTGGTCCCATACGCCAAATCACAAGGTTCAAACCTGATTGGAGAAAAATTTTTGATTGAAATCTTTCATGTAATGTGAAAAGAAAAAGTAAAAAGGTCATATCTTTTAAAATTAAAAAATAAAGATCACTTCTTCGCTGTGATCACTTATTTGACAAGCTGAAGGCTCTGAGTACAAAACTGGGTTCGTAGATAATGATTAGAGAAAATTTTTTTTTTCCTATTTTGTCCCATTTGATGCTTCCATGCCTCTGTGTCGAAACAGTTCAACTTTCCTGTTTTATAATTTGTAATGAACGGTCAGTGTATAAGCAGCCACCATAGCGGAGTGGAAAAACATTTGATTAAAAAACCACAGTTTGCAGTTTGAGACTCCGATTGAGGTAGAAAAAAAAACTCTTTCGATTTTTTTGCTTTTCATCTTGTTTAAAAACAAATAAACTAATTTTTCACTGCTACCACTTGGAAATGGCAACCTTCCAAGGAACAGAAAAGTATCTGCAAAGTCGTTCTATGAAACCAAAATGTTTTTTTTTTTCATTTTTTTCTGAATAGTCTTCAAAAAAAGCTTCCAAACGTAATACACTTTTTTTTCTCGCCGTTTCCACAGCCCCGCAGGGCTGCTTCGGAAACTGCCACAAATAGCCACATGTACACCATCCTCCTCTTTCATCGTTTGTTGAACAACCTTTTGGCTTCAGCCTAAGCAACAGGCAACGTTGCACAGTTATTTCGAGCGGAAGCCTCATGACCGTGTTCGAACCCCGCTTTAAACCGATCACACGAACTATTTTTTTCAACAAGTATTAAATCAAAGAATCAAAGTCACTGCCCCGGTGCAAACAGCAAATAGCCAAGAACCTGGATTGCGCCTCGCGAGATAAACATGCTTCGAGTATGCACAATAACAGATGCAATACAATACAAATCAAAAATTGTTGATTCAAGTCTCATTTTGCTATAACTATGAAACTGTAACATGGGCTGTAGCATAGTGGTTAGAAAGATGAGTTGGAAAACTGCCGGTCAGAAGTGCGACCAGGAAACTTTCTTCTAGCTAGCAATAGCTTCGGTTTAGCTAATTTCTGATCAGAATTAGAATGAGAAATGAAGAATTTTAAGAAAACCCCTGCTTTATTTAAACATTTCAAAAAGAATTTCTGATAAAAAATTTGATTGGATATAATGTATTTCTGGTCAGAAATGAAAAAAAGTTCTCGGTACGGAAACCAAGTCAACATTCTTGATTAACATCCATGAAAACGAACACAAAATCAAAATTGGATAAAATATTTATCAGGAAAAAAACTATAGACTAGACAGACTAAAGCTATTGAAAGACTTTAGGAAGACTTAGAAAGGCTAAAAGTTTTTACAGAAAGAAAAGTACAAAATTTTATAGTCTATAAAATATATAGACCACAAAAACAAAAAATTTACTTCATTTCTAAATCTATAAGTTTTTTCCTTATATAATCAGACTAAGCTGTCACAAAACAAAAAATTTTCAGTTGTGTTTTAATTGCTTCGTTTTCTTTTTTTTTAAATTTTCCGAGCAAATTTAGGTATTTTATTGAATTATCTCATCAAGTCAAGCAAAATATCATTTTGTTAAAATCTTCGACAAATTAGTTTCCACTTTTGGCTGTTCACTTGAACTTACTCTGCAAACAACGAATACACGTGCTTTCATTGGAACTCAAATTTCTTTTTCATGCTTGCACTTATGCACCCGGGTTGACAAAACTTTTTACATACAATTTTAAAATACGAAAAACATGCTTATCGTACTCTTTCATAAAATTTCATAGAGTAAAAGTAAGTGTGTAGAAATAGGGAAATCAGCATACTATGAAATTGTGGCTCATTTTCCTTGCCCTCAATCTGCAAACTTCAAGTGGAGTGTGGGATGGGAAAAGAGCCGAAATTTTATAATAAGCAATTTAGCTTTACTATGGAATTAAAGTTTTGCATTTTCATCAGTCTCTTTATCACCAAAACTGTATAAAAATAGCATGATAAGCATTTTTTCATACCATGAATTTTTAAGACAAGCATTTTTTCCATACTACGAAATTGTATGACAAGCTTTTTTCCAAAAAAAACTAATACAAAAAATATGTTTTGAAATTTTTGTTTCATTCGAAAGAGTAACCACGGGTTATGTCAAAAGAAAACCCAGAGTGTAACTGGCAGTTCCCCTGCACATAAACTGCATTCGGTGATTTTACCCATTTAGGTTGATTTTCTTGTTTTCACATGGAAAGATACTGAATTTCGCAAAACAGTTTTCAAATTTAGGATGAATTTTGTATGATCAGCCTTTTTTCGATAGATTATATAAACGAAACTGTTTGATAAGCCTTTTTTTCACTGGACGTCAATTCGGGCTATCAGCAGGATGATATCAAATATATCAAAATTGTGGAAATTATATTCATATAAACTAAAGAAAATCGCTGGGCGAATTATTTCTTTCAATTACTCTTTCTTGTTGTTTGTTTTATTTAAAGATTTTGAAAGCTAATTAAGTCAAAAAAACCTCAAACAGGAACCATAAGAAGGAAAAACTATAAATCAGCGCTGTCTGATTCTGATTATTTTCAGGAATATATTAATTGATGAAATGATGATAAAACTAAAATCCAGAAAAAATTATTATCGGCAAAAACGGGTCTTCAAGTCACCTCAATCCTTGGTATATTAAATGAGCATTTCATATAAAAAATGTTGAAAAAATAAAAAAAATTATTATCAAATATTTGGAATTTGTTTAAGTTATATAAAAAAGTTGTAAAAAGAAGCATTTTTAATAGACTATATATATATAAAATGTTTGACAGAATTTTTTTCTTTGGACGTCACATCGGGCTACCAGCACGATGAATCAAATAAAAACCAAATTGAAGAAAATACATAAATATATAAACTTAAAACAATTGCTCGGCAAAATTGCTCTCTGAAATAATTTTTTCTTATTGTTTGTTTTTTTATTTATCAATTCTGAAAGCTAAATACGTCAAATAACCACAAACAGGAAACACATTGAGGAGAAACTATAAAACAGCTAATTTTCTTAAATTTAACTCTGTCTGATTTTTTTTAATGTCAGGAATATTTTGATTGATGAATTGATGATAAAACTTAAACCCAGAAAAAGTTATTATCGGCAAAACGGGTTTTCAAGTCGCCTCAATGCTTGGTATTTTAAATGAGCAGTTAATATAGAAAAAGTTCAAAGTACTTAAAAATTAATTATTGATTATTTGGAATTTGTTTAGGTTATATAAAAAAGTTGTAAAAAGAAGTATTTTCGAATAGACTAAATATATGAAAGTGTTTGATAAACACTTTTTTCTTTGGACGTCAACTTGGACTATCAACACGATGAAACCAAATAAAAACAAAATTGCAGAAGTTACATAATTATAAACTTAAAAAAATTGTTCGGCAAAATTGCTCTCTGAATTAATTTTTTCTTATTGTTTGTTTTTAATTATCGATTCTGAAAGCTAAATACGTCAAAAAACCACAAACAGGAACCACAAGGAGGAGAAACTATGAAACTGCTAGTTTTCTTGAATTTAACTCTGTCTGATTTTTTAATGTCAGGAATATTTTGATTGATGAACTGATGATAAAACTGAAATCCAGAAAAAGTTATTATCGGCGAAAACGGGTCTTCAAGTCACCTCAAAACTTGGTATATTAAATGGCCGCTTTCTATAAAAAATTTTGAAAGTACTTGAAACTTATTATTAAAAATTTGGAATTGTTTTAAGTTATATAAAAAAATGGTAAAAAGTTATTTGGTCATATTATGTTACAAAATGTGGTATCTTTGAGTGTAGTGCATGTTTTAATTTTGAGAACTATATTGTATTTTATATAGTCATTTCATTTTCATTCAATTATACTACTTTGTTTAAGATAGTTTTTGTATACACAAAATTCTGCCAGATGAAATGCTTTTTAAAAAATAAGTTTTCTTTTCGTGGGCATTTGACTTCAAAAAAAGTGGCTTTTGAAATAAATGTAAATATTGTGTAAATAAGGTGCGAAGTATAAAAAATTTTTTTGAGCTATTCAAATTGAACCTTCCACCTATTTTATTATATCACCAGTATATAACTTCATTTACATTTCAAAAACACCAAAATACCAAGGACATACAAAAACTGAACTACTAGAGGAAGGATTATGCTGCGCTCAAAATCAACCTATATTGAATTTTGAAGCAAAAAAATCCGACTTAATTTTGCCTGCCACGATTAAAAGTAAACGCCTTGGCTTTCGACCACCATTTAAGACAAACATGTTTAGTCTTCATACTCAATCTTGTGATAACACTCGTTAGATAATGAAATCGGAACTTACAGGAAGTGGAAGGTGGAAGGGAAAAGAGTCGAAGTTTTATAATAAGCAATTTTTTTCATAATCTAGAGTTTAAATTTGTGCTTTTTCATAAGTTTTTTTCATACAAAAGCTGTATAAAAATAGCATGATAAGCATTTTTCTAAACACCATGATTTTGTATGACCAGCTTTTTTTCCTTAAAAAGTAATACAAAAAAATTCATTCTGAAATTTTTAGTTTCATTCGAAACAATAACCACGGATTTTTGTCAAAAGAAAACCTAGAGTGTAACTGCAGCTACCGCGCACGTAAACTGCATTTAGGGATTTAAGGTAAAATTAAGATTTTCACATGGAATATTATTTTGAAAAATTTATCGAAAAATTTAAATCATTTTTTAATGACCAGAAAGCTTCAAAAGAGACAAATAGACCAAAGACGTTCATCAAAATTTTAAAAACTTTTCTTGGAGTTTGTGAGATAAGCATTTTTTCAGTAGACTATATTTACGAAAATGTTTGATAGGCTTTTTTCTTTGGACGTCAATTCGGGCTATCAGCACAAGGAAATCAAATAAAAACAAAACTGTGGAAATTACATACATATAAACTAAAAAAAAATTACTTGGCAAAAGAGCTCTATAAATTACTTTTTTAAATTGTCTGTTTTTATTTGTCGATGCTGAGAGCTAAGTACATCAAAGAACCACAAACAGGAACCACACTGAGGAAAATTTTAATCTTTCTGATTATGATTTTTGTCAGGAATAAATTGACTGATGAATTGATGATAAAACTGAAATCCAGAAAATGTTATTATTGGCAAAAACGGTTCTTCAAGTCACCTCAATACTTGGTATAATAAATAAGCGCTTTATATTAAAAATGTTGAAAATACTTTAAACTTACTAATAAATACTTGGAAATTATTTAGGTTAAAAAAAAGTTGTATAAAGATATGTTACAACATGTGTTAATGTTGAGTGTAGCGCTCAATATAAAGTTGAGAACTATAATGCATTTTATGTAATCATTTCATTTTCAATCAATTATCCCAAGATATTTTTATAATTTCACTATTCTCCCAGATGAAAGTGCTAATTAAAACTTAATTTTTATTCACTTCTTTGTTTTTTGACTTCAAAAAATTGGCTTTTGAAACAATTCTAAATAATGTGCGAAGTATAAAAAAAGCAATTGAGCTATTCAAATTGAACCTACCATCTATTACAAAATATCACCAGATATATATCTTCAATTACATTTCAAAAACACCATAACACCAAGGACATACAAAAAACTTAACTTCTGGAGGAAGGATTTTTCTGCGCTCAAAATCAACCTAAAATTAATTTTGAAGCAAACAGTTTAGGTATGTGTTTTAGGAATCTGTGATGATCAAGGAACAACTATTTCTTTTCAGATCAGATCATCAATATTTTGGACCGAATTGTGTCGTGTGTGAATTTTTTTTTGATTTAAGATCTCTCTTTCTAAGTTAAACAAGTTATAATTAGCGTCCGTCTCATGTCACATTGTTGGGGCTGTAATCGGGCCTGGATCGACAAACCAACTTTATATAATTACATGGTGTTTATATTATAATCGATGGTTTTATGTTATACGCCTATTTGGCCGGTCACTTGACTTTGATAGACAGAGAAGACGACCTCTGTTTGAACTATGGTTCAGAGTTGAATCAATGTAGTCTATCATGTTCGCAGTTATCTTTTTCTCTGCTTGGGAGCCGAAGGCCAAAGACAAGTTCAACAAAAAAGACTCTGTTTGGTACTACACAATGTGACCACACAAGAAGTTATGACAATGCTACAATGGTGAAACAATAAACTCGAAAGAAAGATTGATGAAAACCATTGAACCAGGAGGCTGGAAAGTTCAATCAGCTCCGTTTAATATTGTGGACGACCAAAAGGCCAACTTAAAAGGACGCAACTTACTAACACAAAAAGGTGTCATGTTGATACAAGAAAAGCGAAAACAAAATGTGTTAAGCGTACGGAAGAGGAAGAATCAGATCCAAAAAATAAACAATGGGTCAAAGATAATTTTCAACGTAACTGTGCATACGTACCAGAAAATCGAAAAATCATATGATGAGAACTCAATTTAGTCACGATTTTTCATTCCAATACAACTAAAAGGCCGACGTATCCCTTTGCACCTACAGTAACGAGTTGAAGGAGAATTAAACAAACTGATGGATCAAAACCACATTATCAAGTTAGCGATGCATCTACTACGGGATAAGGAGCTGCACTGGAACAAAACTCAAGAGAAGGTTGGTTCGCCGTAGCTTATGCGTCACGTTTCTTAAACTCATTGGAGGAAAAAGATTCCGTAAAGGAACTAGAATTATTTGGGGTCGTGTGGGCTATCGAACAATTTAAATACTAATTTAAAGGAAAACGTTTTACAACTATCACTGGTCACCAAGCTTTGATCAGCGCTTTAAACGCAAACGAACGATCAAAAACAAGTCAAAGCCGGCTCACGCGTTGGATCGACCAATTGAGTCCCTTTCAATTCGACATCAAACATCTCGCAGGGAATAAAATGGGATTATTCGACTATATGTCCCGAAATCCAGTTGGATTGGCAATATCCCCTAGTGAGTACAAGGAGGAATTTGTTTTCGCATCAATTAGGACATTCATTAATAACCTCGAGATGTTTGACAACGTCATTTTAATAATCTAGCCAATCAGAAAAAGCACCGTATGAGCTGATCAAAAAGCGCGCGAAAAACAAAGAAATATTGAATGCTTCTTCAAACATTCAATTAACAACGAAACTTTCCAAACTTTCCGCAATTGGACTTTCTCAAAGTAACAACAGAAATCAGTTTCACTCAAAACCTGCTAAAGATCAGTCAACTCTATCTCAATCGAAATTTCAACAATACCAGACGGACTCATACCAAACAAGCTGCAAAAATTCCGTCCACATAATTTCAAAAAATCAAAGTAAAAAATCAAAAATGAGCCGCAAAAAAGAAACTAAAGAAAATAAAGGAGGATTTATCCCGCCGGAACTCAAAACAAATGAGTCGAGGGGCCGAAACAATCAACACAGAATTGGCAGGCTTCCTCCGACCTCACAGAGAGCCTTTCGGACCCAAGATGGCATAAGCGACCCCCCACGAGTGGAAAGAAAGGAAATGCCAATTTAACCAAAATCACCACAACAAAAGGTCCACAGCACAATGAAATTGTATGACATGCTTTTTTCTATAAAAAGTAATACAAAAAATATGTTTTGAAATTTTTGTTTCATTCGAAACAGTAACCACTGATTTTGTCAAAAGAAAACCCAGTGTGTACCTGGCAGTTACCACGCACATAAACTGCACTCGTCGATTTCAACCATTTAGGTTAAATTAATTGTTTTCACATAAAAAGATATTGAAGAAATTATCGAAAAAAAATAAATCACATTTAAATGACACAGAAAGCTTCAAAAGTGGCAGATAGACCAAAAATGTTCATTTAATTTTTGCGACACAGTTTGTAAATTTTTAATGAGTTTTGTATGATAATCATTCTTTCGATAGACTTTATATATGAGACTGTTTGATAGCTTCTTTTTCTATGGACGTCAATTCGGGCTATCAGCACTATGAAATCAAATAAAGCAAAATTGTGGAATTTACATTCATATAAACCAAAAAAAATCGTTGGGCGATTTATGTCTTTCAATTACTTTTTCTTGTTGTTTGTTTTATTTAAAGATTTTGAAAGCTAAATACGTCAAAAAAACCTCAATTTGGAAGCACAAGGAGGAAAATTTATAAATCATCGCTGTCTGATTATGATTACTTTCAGGAATATTTTGATTGATGAAATGATGATAAAACTGAAATCCAGAAAAAATTGTTATCGGCAAAAACGGGTCTTCAAGTCACCTCCTTGCTTGGTATATTAAATGAGCAATTTTTTTTGAAAAAGGTTGAAAATACTTAAATCTTAATCTTAAAAATTTGGAATTTGTTTAAGCTATATAAAAAAGTTGTCACAAGAAACATTTTTTCAATAGACTATATATATGAAAGTGTTTGACAGACATTTTTTTCTTTGGGCGTCAACTCGGGCTATCAGCACGATGAAATCAAAGAAAAACAAAATTGTGGAAATTACATACATATAAGTTAAAAATATTGCTCGGCAAAAATGTTTTATGAATTATTTTGTGCTTATTGTTCGTTTGTATTTGTCGATTCTGAAAGCTAAATACGTCAAAAAACCACAAACAGGAACCACAATGAGGAGAAATTATGAAACTGCTAGTTTTCTTGAATTTAACTCTGTCTGATTATTTTTAATGTCAGAAATATTTTGATTGATGAATTGATGATAAAACTGAAATCCAGAAAAAGTTATTATCGGCAAAAACGGGTCTTCAAGACACCTCAAAAATGAGCGCTTTCTATAAAAAATGTGGAAATTACTTGAAACTTATTATCAAAGGCTTGAAAAGTTTGTAGGTTACATAGGAAAAATGTAAAAAGTTACATGGTGATAAGTTACAATAGGTGGTATTTTTGGGTGTAGTGCATGTATTAAATTTGAGAACTATATTGTATTTTATATTGTCATTTCAATTTCAATCATTTATACTACTACTTATACGATAGATTTTGTATAGATTTTTTTCTGTCAGATGAAATGCTTTTGAAAAAACAAATTTTTTCTTTTCTGGGGCATTTGACTTCAAAAAATTGGCTTTTGAAAAAAATGTAAACTTTGTGTAAATAAGGTGCGAAAAAAAGTGTACCTTTTTGAGCTATTCAAATTGAACCTTCCACCTATTATAAAATATCCCCAGATATATAACTTAAACTACAATTCAAAAACACCCAAATATCAAGGGCATACAAAAACTTAGCTTCTAGAGGAAGGATTATTCTGCGCTCAAAATCAACCTATATTCAATTTTGAAGCGAAAAAATTCCGACTTATTTTTGCATGCCAGGATTAAAAGCAAGCGCTTTGGCTTTCGACCATCAACTTAGACAAACATAATTAGCCTTCATACTCAACATTGTGAAACCACTCGTTAGATAATGAAATCGGAACTTACAGGAAGTGGAAGGGGAAAGGGAAAAGAGTCGAAGTTTTATAATAAGCAATTTTTTTCATAATCTAGAGTTTAAATTTGTGCTTTTTCATAAGTTTTTTTATTCCAAAAGCTGTATAAAAGTAGCATGATAAGCATTTTTCTAAACACCATGATTTTGTATTATAAGCATTTTTCCAAACTAAGAAATTGTATGACCAGCTTTTTTTCCTTAAAAAGTAGTACAAAAAATTTTATTCTGAAATTTTTAGTTTCATTCGAAACAATAACCACGGATTTTGTCATGGGAATACCCAAAGTGTAACTGCAGTTACCACGCAATTAAAGTGCATTCGGTGATTTTAGCCATTTAAGGTAAATTTAAGATTTTCACAAAGAATGAAATTGAAAAATTAATCAAAAAATTTAAATCATTTTTTAAAGACCAGGAAGCTCCAATATCGTTCCAAAAGATAGATCAAAATCGTTCATCAAAGTTTTTCGAAAAAAGCATTTTTTCAGTAGACTATAAATCTGAAAATAATTGATAGGGATTTTTTTGGACGTCAATTCGGGCTATCAGCACGATGAAATCAAATAAAAACAAAACGGTGGAAATTACATACATATAAACTTTTAAAAAATTACTCGGCAAAAGAGCTCTATAAATAACTTTTTCTTATTGTCCATTTTTGTTTATCGAATTTAAAATTAAGTACGTCAAAAAACCACAAACAGGAACCACAATGAGGAAAAACCATAAATCAGCTAATTTTCTTGAATTTTACTCTTTCTGATTATGATTATTGTCAGGAATAAATTGACTGATGAATTGATGATCAAACTGAAATCCAGAAAACGTTATTATTGGCAAAAACGGGTCCTTAAATCACCACAGTACTTGGTATATTAAAGGAGCATTTTATAATAAAAATTAGCGCTACTATAGCTAAGATATTTTTTATAAATTCACTGTTCTTCGGATGAAATGCTGTTTCAAAATTAATTTTTTTGACTTCGTTGTTTTTTGACTTGAAAATTTGGCTTTTGAAATAATTGTACATAATGTGCGAAGTATAAAAAAGAGCGATTGAGCTATATCATGATATGTTACAACAGGTGGTAATTTTGAGTGTACTGCATGTATTAAATTTGAGAGCTATAATGCATATTATATAGTCATTTCAATTTCAATCATGCGAAGTATAAAAAGAGCGATTGAGCTATATCATGATATGTTAAAACCGGTGGTAATTTTGAGTGTAGTGCATGTAATAAATTTGAGAACTATAATGCATATTATATAGTCATTTCAATTTCAATCAATTATCAATCAATTTAAAAATTCATTGTTCTTCGGATGAAATGCTGTTTCAAAACTATTTTTTTTCACTTCGTTGTTTTTTGACTTAAAATGTTGATTTTTGAAGTAATTGTACATAATGTGCGAAGTATAAAAAGAGCGATTGAGCTATTCAAATTGAACATATTGCCTATTATAAAAAATCACCAGAGATATAACTTCAATTACAATTCAAAAACACCATAACACCAAGGATATACAAAAAACTTAACTACTGGAGGAAGGATTTTTCTGCGCTCAAAATCAACCTAAACTGAACTTTGAAGCAAATTTTTTTTTGGTATAGAAATCTCAGATGATCAAGGAATAAATATTTCTTTTCAGATCAAATTATCAATATTTTGGAACGAATTGTGTCGTGTGTGAATTTTTTTTTGATCTCTCTTTCTAAGTTAAACAAGTTAAAATTGGCGTCTCTTGTCACATTATTAGGGCTGTCATTGGGCCTGGATTGATAAACCAACTTTAGATAAACACATGATCTTTATATTATCTATGGTTTTATGTTAAACTCCTTGTTGGCCGGTCACTTGTCTTTGATAGACAGAGAAGACGAACTCTGTTTGAACTATGGTTCAGAGTTGATTAATGTTGTCTATCATGTTCGCAGTTATCTTTTTCTCTGCTTGGGAGCCGAAGGCTAAAGACACTTCAACAAAAAAGACCCAGTTTGGTGCTACACAATGTGACCGCACAAGAATTTATGACAACGTTGGAAGATATTTTTATTACTAACAGAATTGTAGCCTTCGAAAGATATAATTTTACCTGTCGTAAGCAATACAAAACGGAGACTCTTGAACAATTTCATGCAGATCTAGTCGAATTAGCCTCACGGGCTGACCCTGTGGGGACAGAGAAGACGAATGGGATAGAGACATGTTTACAGCGCATATGAACAAGAAAATCGCAGAAGAACGATTAACTCAAACACGGTCCTCACAAGATGCATACGAATATTCAATCCGTCGGAAAAAAGGCATTGAACAAAGCCGCACTATGAAAATAAACCCATTCGGATGACAAACTACAACAAAACAAGAACCAGTACACTATATCAACACACGTGGTGGTCGATACAACTTTTTAAACAATCAAAACTCACAAAGAAGTCGGGGTGGTTTTTGCCGACGACCATACCCACGTGGAACACAAAACACAAGAGGACGGACAACAAAAAAACAATAAAGTGAACATTCTGAAACAATATTATCAGTGCGGAAACCAATACAACCAAAATCATCTTCAATCTTGCCCTGGCTAAAGACAAGATTTGTTCAAAATGTACCAAACGAGGCCAGTTACAAGAGTTGGCAGAACCATAAACGTTAACTATTTAGGAAACCGACAGGATGAACAACAGGAAAAAATAGAAACAGAGAGTCTGGCAACCGAAAACGACCCTGAGGCATTTGCTGAGCTTACATCAAATAATGGTTATGATGAATACCAGACAGACAAATTCTCGGTTATGGCAGTCGCTGAATCCTTCGAGATTAAAAACACAAATATCCTATTGGAAGATGATCTAAATGGTCATATTGTTAAAATAAAAACAAAATCAGAAGAAATGTTCGCTATCGCCGATTCGGGCAGCCCAATGTCTTTTCTAAATGAAAAAACCGCACGCCGCATACAACAAAACAATAAATCATCGTTATTCAAATGCATCCCACCGGATGATACTGCAAGAAATCTGGCATGCTACAATGGTAAACAATAAACCCGAAAGGAAGATTGATGAAAACCATTGAATCAGGAGGCTTGAAATTTCAATCAGCTCCATTTAACAACGTGGACGACCAAAAGGCCAACATAATAAGACGCAACATACTACCAAAATAGGTGTCATGTTGATAAAAGAAAAACAAAAACACAAAATGTGTTAGCGTACAAGAAGAGGAATAATCACATCCAGAAATAAAACAATGGGTCAAAGATAATTTTCAACAAATGTGCATACGTATCGGAAAATCGAAAAATCTTACGATGAGAAATCAATTTAATCACAATTTCATTCCAATACAACAAAAAAGCCAACGTATCTAAAAGTATTGCACCAAAAGGAATGAGTTGAAGAAGAATTAAACAAACTGATGGATCAAAACCACATTATTAAGTTAGATAAATGTTCAGATCGAAAATTTATGAGCTCAATTGTCTGAACAGTCAAAAAGGATCAAACAGTCAAGCTCGCGTTAGACTCTAAGAAATCAACAAACTCATTCACAAGAGCAAATATCAAATGCCCAGCATCGACTTGCTTTTGGATAATACTGCGCAGGTGGTAAAATCAGACAAATCAAAACAAACACTATTCTCAACACTCGACCTACGCTTCGCATATTCACAAATCCCTCTGGATAAAACGACCAGAGAACAAAGCGATTTTAGTCTTAATGGCGGTAACGGCACTGGGACTTATCAGTTTTAAACAGAATTTTATGGCCTCAAGGATACGCCAGCCGAATTTCAAAAAGCTATCGATCTAACCCTTACACGAATTGTACGAACACTTATGCCTACTTGGACGATATACTAATCGTAACAAAAGGATCAGTGGATCTACACAAACAATGTTACAAACAATTCTGAAAAAACTAGACGAGGAAAATTTTGCAATATCATTGGATAAATGTAACTTCAATGGCAAACTAGTTGAGTGGTTAACATGGAGGGAACAAAACCTCTTATAAGAAAGACTGAGGCTATCAAAAAACTATCACCATCACAAACTTTTGAAGAACTGAAAGTTTTATGGGCTCCATACACCATCTCACACGATATATACCAAGGTTGCCACAAACCGCTGCCGCCCTACGCCCATTGCTAAAAAACACAGAAAAAATAAACCACTAGATTGGTCAACCGAGCATACCACAACTTTCAATAATATATTAAAATTGATAACTGAAATAACACAAAACAGACATTTTGACCAACATCTTGTCACTCGCATCGTATGCGATGCATCTACTACGGGATAAGGAGCTGCACTGGAACAAAACTCACCAGAAGGTTGGGTGGCCGTAGCTTATGCGTCACGTTTCTTAAACTCATTGGAGGAAAAAGATTCCGTATACGAACTAGAATTGTTCGGGGTCGTGTGGGCTATCGAACAATTTAAATATTATCTTTATGGAAAACATATTACAATCATCACTGATCACCAAGCTTTGATCAGCGCTGTAAGCGCAAGCGAACAATCAAAAAAAATCAAAGCCGGCTCACGCGTTGGATCGACCTATTGATTCGCTTTCATTTCGACATCAATTATCTCGTAGGGAAAAAAATGGGATTAATCGACTCTATGTCCTGAAATCCAGTTGGATTGGCGATATCCCCTAGTGAGTACGATGAGGAATTTGTTGTAGCATCATTTAGGACATTCATTAATAACCTCAAGATGGTTAACAACGTCATTCTAAATAATCTAGCCAATCAGAAGAAAGCGCCGTATGAGCTGATCAAAAAACGCGCGAAAAACAAAGAATTATTGAATGCTGCTTCAAACATTCAATTAACAACGAAACATTCCAAACATTCCGCAATCGGTCTTTCTCAAAGTAAAACAGAAATAAGTTTCACTCAAAACCTGCTAAAAATCAGTAAAGTCAACTCTCTCTCTCGCAATCGAAAATTCAACAATACCAGACGCACTCATACCAAACAAGCTGCAAAAATTCCGTCTACATAATTTCAATAAATCAGAGTACAAAACCGAAAATGAGCCGCAAAATAGAAAGTAAAGGATTTAAAGGAGGATTTATCCAGCCGGAAATCAAAATAAACGAGTCGAGGAGCCGAAAAGAATCAACCCAGAATTGGCAGGGTTCATCCGACCGCGAAGAGAGCCTTCCAGACCCAAGATAGCATAAGCGAACCCCCACGAAAGGAAAGAAAGGAAATGCCGATTTAACAAAATCACCACAACAAAAGGTCCACAGCACATCAACAAGAACACCCGTACGGGATGCCAGAGAAGTACTATCGGCTACGAAGAAAACAGAGACAACTACAAAATTGGTTTTTCCGGAAAATCATCTTCACGAACACTACTACATCTGGCAAAACAACTGCCAAACCCACACAAAACAAAATCACAAAGACGACACAAACAGCACAAACTGAACCACGAAGTACAACAACAGCTGCACAAACCACATCAGATAGAAGCGAGGTTACCGCAGAAATCTGTGTAAGCCGCGTGGACCCAAATATCTGCATACAAGAAGATCAGACACACAATGTAGAACCACCAACAATGAGAACATCTACAGTTAGAAGCCAGCCGTGAGATGATAACAGAACTGGTCGCGACACGGAGAAAGCTACAAACACAGTGGAATCAGAGGAAGACAAACCATTGTTCAGACAAAAGCTACAGCGGCTTTTGGGCGCATGATTTATCGCCGCAGCTACCAAGAAGGACCAAAATCAGCGTCCATTAATCAATTTTGTCAAGAAGAGGGATTAAGAAGCTATTAAAGCTTCCTAAGGACAATACTGGCACAACATACGGAGCAGGCTACATGTCCGAGAGGATTGTCTACTCATAGACGAGAGATTCGTCATACCTACCCAACTCAGACAGACAGTGCTAGACAGACTTCGTTTGACGCATCCGGAATTGGCAGTGATGTTAGATTTGAGTCAACATGTCTGGTTCCCACATATACATCGGTCAAATGTGCAAATGATACAAAATTGCAAACGCTGCACAGAGCAAGAAGCAAGGTAAAAATTTAAAACTCATCATAGGAAAGAAACCTTCATTTCAAATGGAACCAGTAGTTCAACCTAATGAGGAAGTCCAATTAGATTTCGCAGGGCCCTTTCCGGATGAATTAAATAGGGACGCATACATTTTAGTTGCAATAGATAAATGGTCAAAATTTCTCACGGCAAAAGTTGTTACAAATACAACAGCGGACATTGCTATAAAATTTATGCAACGGTACATTTCAAATAACGGTGTACCCGGAAGATGAAGACTTGACCGAGCACAAACCTTTAGAGCTAAGAAATTTAAACTGTTTTGCAGTACCAGCAATATAAAACTTTTTTTTGCTCCGGTAGATGACCAGAGAGCAAAAGTGGTAGTAGAAAGAAGGATACAAACTTTTAAACGTAGGCTAGCGGTAATGAAAATTGATCAAAAAAAACACACCGTACAAGCTCACGTCAGATGTAGCTGAAATTATTAAAGTATTAAAAGTTACACCACGTAGCGTAACAAAATTTTCACCTTTTTGAGCCCACATGGGACGCAAGCCAAACACACCCTTGTCAAACGTAGCAACTAGTAGTTCACCTAACAACCTAAATTGGGAAAGCGCAGAACATGCATGTTTAGATCGAAAGAACCTGGCAAAGCCGCCACTACCCGCCGAAAACATGCACGACCTACAACGGTGGTCAGAAGATGAAGTATCTATCAAAAAGAGAGAGTGGATACCACAAATGCCAAGGAACATCACAAACACAGACTTCCCGACAGAACAAAACACAGGTGCAAAATCAAAAGTTATAGAAATAGTTAAAGATAAATTAAACGTAAGATATAAGGGGATACAAAAAACAATAGACAAAAACACGAAAAAAAGGATAGACCAGGCAGCACGGAAAACAATTAGAATAGCAACGAAGATTAAGAATCCGAGAAGATTTATTTGAACAAAAATACAAAATCATAGACGGGAAAACTGTTACATATACTCCAAACTCCGCATGGCTGCAAACATTCGGAAAGCAAAAGACTACTAAGAAATAGCGGTGCCGATTTGTCCCAAGCCCTTTAATATACGAATCGTGCAGACCGTCTTGGCTCAGTGATTACGTTGCTTATAAATCTGCACGGAGATCAGGACCATGCCTACGTTTTGTAGACATAGAGAACTCTACTGCTCCCCGGCACCCAATGTTCAAACAGGATGAAACAACGGGCCTACCAAGGAAGCTGACTCAAAAAGAGAAGGTGACAGGACAAGCAAATCAAAATAGTCCATCGAAACGAAAAACCAAAGCAACGGGCAAACGAACCGGCGGGCGCCCGACACAAAAGCTACAAACCAGCGGCATGAGGCTGCAACTGATATCCACGCCGGAACTTCGAAAGCGGACACCAGCGTTCAACAGAAACCAGCATCCAGCATCCAGCAACTCAGACAATGACGACCAATCATCAATCTCCTCAGAGGATATTGCACCATCACCTAAAAGTAATATCAAAAACGAACACCACCCGCGATTCCAACGGTACCACAGCGGAAGTCAACGAGGAACCGCCAATCGGCGCTGTCCACCGCGTTTGGTAACCCCGTACCAATTAACGTCATCAATAATAAAAACGATGAAGAAAAGAAGACTCTACAATTTGAATTCGATTCGCCACCGGAGAAACAGAACACAGACAATTACCCGAGCCTAAAATCGCTCATTCAGGAAACGGTTTTCACAGAGAAAACTCCACAATACAGAGCCTGCGTAAAGTTAATTGAAGCAATTAGCCCGAAAACTAAAACAAGTACCACAGACGTGGTAGATTTAACCTCGCCAACAGAGGAAGATGACACAATTGATAACAACAACGACATTTTTTTCGTGAAAAATACGGAATTGCAACAAGAAGGCGAGACGGAAAAGACGAAGACGAATAACAATTTACAAGAAGACGAAGAAGATGAAAACAACGGGGAGGAAATAATCAAAGATGAAAAGCAGGCAGAAAAGTGATTGCTCCAAAAAGTCCTATAGGGACTATAAAACTCAAATCTGATAGTCCCACGGGGACTGTAAAACTCAATTTAAAAACAGTCGTTTATAAATTTTGTTGTCAAGGGAAAATGTCATCCGGCCTGGATCGACAAACCGATATTTATATTATCTATAGTTTTATGTGAAATGCCTAGTTGGCCGGTCACTTGACCTTGATAGACAAAGAAGACGAACTCTGTTCGATCTATGGTTCATAATTGAATTAATATTGTCTATTCACTAGTTGTTATATACCGCTCCGACTGAGAATCACTGTTTATCGATCCATTCAGATTCAAGAAGTAGATAATCACACCCTGCGGTTTTACAGGGGCCAATAAAGCTGCTTATCAAATATTTCAATTATTTTGCTGCAAGCGCTTCAAGGGAAAGCAATAAATGGCGCGCTTTAATTACAACTAAATGCAACATCATTACTCGTACGGACTTTTGTCAAGCATGAAAAGCCAATTTTTTCGACAATTAGAAACCTTTTTTTGGGAAGTCTTTGTTGCAGCTGAAACCAGGACTACAGGAATCAAACTTTTATCACTCGACGCGATCAGACGCTTGTTTGTATAGCCTAAATTGAATATACGTGAAAAGACATCGAAATTGAAGTTTCTACTCAAATCCAGCGCTCGGAGCACAATTTATATTTTTCTTCTTATCTCTTAGAAAAATTTAACAAAATCTTGACCTAAGTTAGCTAAGTTTTTGGCTAATCCTTAAGTTGCAATTTGATAGATGTGATAAATCAATTATAGTATCCGTCAAAAGAGAGCCGAATTTTTTTTTCTAATAAAAGAAGATTTTAACGGATCATATCTTTTTCATTGGCAGACAAGGTTCGATATGATTTTTTTAGGGCGTCCAAGCTTAGACTCATGATTCATCAAATAGCCTCATGAAATTTATTGATTCAATGACATTTTCAGATTTTCATTAAATTGATTTTCAGACATGAGTAGTAAATTGACACGTGTTGGTTTTAGACTCGTGATTCATTAAATAGTGTCATAAAAAATCTTTGGTGCAATGAAATTTGCAGATTTTTCGATGAATCGATTTGAGACTTAAGCAGTAACTTGACTAGAGTTACACTCATGATTCAACAAAAAATCCTATTAGTTTCATTGATTCAAGGACATTTTTAGATTTCATTAAAATAATTTCAAACTTGAGTAGTAAGTTTACTAGGTTATTATTATACCTATAATTCAAAAAATAGTCTCGTGAAACTCTTTGGCTGGATGAAATTTTCAGATTTTCATTCATTTTTTTTTCAGACTTGAGTTGCATATTGACTAGGGTTAGATGTATGATTCCATTATTGGTCTCAAGAAATTTATTGGTTCAATGACATTCTAGTAGTAAACTGATTTTCAGACCTATGGATTCGGTTAATTGATATTTAGTTTTGACCAGTAACCTATTTTGGGTTAGACTCATGATTCAGAAATTATTCTCATGAAATGCATTGGTTCAATGACATTCTACTATTTAACAAATATTCTAGTACTAAATTGGTTTTTAGACTTAGAGATTTCAATAAAAAAAAATTTAAAATTGACTATTAAATTGACTTGGGTTAGACTTATGATTAATTAATTAGTCTCTTAAGAATCATTCAAGCAATACAATTTTCAGATTTTCATTGAGTTGATTTCAGACTTGAGTAGTAAATGGACGAGAGTTAGGTTCCTGATTCAATAATTAGTCTCATAAAGCTCATTGGTTTAATGATGTTTGCAGATTTTCAGTAAAATGATTTTCAAACTTGACTTCTCTGGTTGACTGTTTATTATCACTTATTCTGTACTGTTCCATTGATCAATTTTTTTCGTTGCTGCTTCAAGTAAAAGTCAGTTTTTTTCCTATAGCTAAGCCTGCTAAAATTCAGGGCTATTTCAATAATGATTCCGTAGAATGTCAGAGCTAAATCTTAGTTAATTTTAAGTGGTTTTCGTTCTAAGTGGATGGCCGAGGGATCGAGCCACGGTAGTTCGCTCTTTTTGCTCATTTTGATAGGTTATTTGTCGCTGTTTCGTCGCTAAAATTTAACCAAATTAGCGATAACTCTCTAATAAAATGGCTCTTCCCCCCATCTGCAAATTTTTAAGATAAAAATTTTTGTTCACATTGTCCGATTGTCAAGAGAATTGACGTGCAGACTAATTACTAATTAGGTCATGACAAACATATTTGGTCTGCGTAATTAACCTTGAACAAACCACTCGTTAGACCATAAAATTGATGCTCGTGTATGTAAGGTGGGGGAGGGGGAAGGAAAAAGAGCCAATAAAATTCGGCATTGTGGCAATGAAAATTGATAATTCATCAATGACGATGGCTCTTTTTTTTCAGATTTTGATCGTTTATTTTCAATGTAAACTCAACCCGTATTTTAAATTAGGATTAGTACTCAACTGGGCACTGAACCCGGGATTAGACTAGTAATTCAAAAAATAGCTCATGAATTTCATTGGTTCGAATACATTCTATTAAAAATTGATTTTCAAACTTACCCGACAATAGCCCAGAAAAATAGGAAGTGACTCTCATTTTAGACGCGAGAATGAAGTTTATTTAGAAGCGTGTTCTAATTTTTTGAACATGATGGTTTTTTCAGACGCAACGAAACCAGAGTTACTTGCGTAAAAACAGAATCAGTTACTTTTGTTAACAGATCTATATTTGTAGCATTGCAAATAAGTAACGCCACAAAATACAGACAGAAAAATTCAGGCAGAAAAGTCCCACAATTGAAACTTACCGGCAAACGTCATCAAATGCCAGCAACAGAGGCTTGATTTAGAATAAAACTTGTTTGATTTATGCGACTTCGGCAGATAATTGTTGTCTGCTGTGCTGCCCTATGTGATTAGAAATTAATTTTTGCCCATTCAGAATCGTAATGACGAGAAGCGTTCAGCTTCATTTTCTTCATTCAAACGTCAGACTGATATATGGCTGAAAGACTATGATATGCGAAGTTTTAATGGCTCATATGAGTGAACAAATTAAAAAATGTTTTGACGAAGTATTTTATCGGACTTTAATGAAACTGTTGAGACTTCAGTGAGGTTTTTTCAGACTTCAATAAAATCTTGAAAAATAGTTTTAAGGTTTGTAGCATCGCCTTATAGAGCTTATCTAGACTTTTGGCTACGACGGGTGTTTTTAGGGGACTCTTTTTTAGTGTGGACAGGACTGATTTTCCAGACAGATCCCAAAAGAAAGAATAATACCCGCATCCAAATTTAGGCGTAAGTAATCGATTATAACGGATTATTATGATGATTTTTTGACAATTATCATTGATTATAATTACCAAAATTAGGTGTTTAAAGGATTTATAATTGATTATAATCGTGATAATTTCCAAGAGATTAAAGTATCTTATAATCGATTTTAATTGAATATAGTTCTTACAAAAACCCTTAAAATCATTTATAATCGACTATAATCTCTTATTTTGCCAAAATTTTGTCAATTCAAAACAATATTCGAGTTATTTCTTATGGGTTATTATTTTTTCGTCAATAAAAGAGTCTCTAAAGAAGAGATCTCTTGGACACTTTGGTCACAAAGTCTTACCACGATACAAAATTTTCATAGAGATCCTTTCACATGAGTGGAAAGGTTCCCGCGGTAGATGATAAATAAATCTTCCGAATCAATCTGGAAACTGAATCAATTTGGTGATGTTTTGGTGTTTAAAAAAGCTTAAAATATGCATCACGAAACAACTCTAGTGGGGAAGAAATGAAAAAAAAACCTATAAAATGAATTAATTGGAAAACTTTAAATATATTTTTCTCAATTTTCATAGGAACCAACCTCTACAAAAAGCATAAAATATAAGCAACTTAGATGCAATTTCGAAGACCAAATGGACTAACAACAGGGAGTATAATCTATTCTAATCGATTATAATGGATTTTTGTGCAAAACTATTGATTTAGAAATTTGAATAAAAACAATGGATTTTAATCAATTATAATCGATTATAATTGTATCGATAAGGAGACAAATAACTAATCAACTATAATCGATTATAATGGATTATAGTTAATTGAAATTTAATTTTAGAATAATCGATTAATAATTGATTAAAACCGATTGTTTCTCAATTTTGATACGACTGGTACAAAAATCGTAAAATAATCGATTATTAACGCTTGAAACTGGATGCGGGTACTTTCTTACCATTTAATCTGCTACCGATGAGCGCTGAAAGAATGAAAAATTTTGTTAAGTTTTTAAGAACTTAAGTTTATATAAGGTTATATTCTCTTGGGATTTGTTTTGTAAAAATTAAAAGTACACTCTTAAAAATGTTCGTGTTTTCACTTGATAAATTGCGTGCTTTCACTTGACAAGTTTCGGGATATATGACCACGAGAGTTAATTGAATTTTCGTTTAAAAGACTTGAATTTTCATGCGTTTTATTTCAAATTTAACAACGAGAGCATTCCATTGCTCACATTTTTTACTAGCATATTTTAAGTGTGCTTTTGCGTAAGTTACAAAAACAATTGAAATCTCAAGTATATTTGCACGAAAAGATATGTGAAAGCACTGGAATGCTCTCGTTGTGACACTTAAATGAAAACAATTAAAAATTCAAATGTTTTAAAAGAAAATTCAATTAACTCCTGGCCCTTTTCCACGAAACTGTGTGTCAAGTAAAGCAAGCGATATTTCAAGTGGAAAAGTACTTGACTTCTCAAGTGATTTTACACAGTCAAGTAAAATGAAGAAAAAACACGTGAGCAAAGAAAACTTCAGGGTTTTACCTGAAAATTCAAGTAGATCTCGTGGTTTTTTTACGAGAAATGTCAAGTAAGACTGCACGGTTTTTCATGCGAAATTTACACGAATTTTTCAGTATTTCAGAGATTTTCTGGTTGATAGCTCACCTAATTTTATAAGAAATTTGTCTGAAAAACGCTTTATCCTCGTCGGAAAAAACACCTGTGATTGTTAATCATATTTTGATTTGTAATAAAAACAAGGACAAACAATAAGTTCTTTAAGCACAAGTTCCTAAACTATCTCAAAATCTGAAGAATGAGATAGGATCTAAAAAAATTCTATGCAGATCACTTTTGGAAACCTACTCAAAATTAAACTGTCTTCTAATTTTTAGCCAAGTAGACAGTGAAAAATTAATTTGAACACACAAGCTGTCAATTTGTCTCACATCAAATAAAATGAAAGTTACAACCCAAAAAGACTGTTTTATTCCAATCGGTTCTTCAGAACAAGTTGATAAAAATTACAACAAATCACAGTTAAAAAGCAATTTATCAAGGAAAAGGGACAAAAATTGAAAAGAAATTCTCGCTGCTTGATGAGTTTGAAAATTGGCGGGATAGGAAATTTACGGAAAATAGTCAAATTGTTGGACGAGAAGATGACTGCACGGAAGAATTGCGCCTTCAATAGCGCGAAGTATATCGGGCAATAATTGTCCCAAATTGATCAAAATGGCAGTCTTTAAACCCCCATAACTTTACGAAAAATGATCACAGGTTTGATCTCAGGTCAAAAATAGCTTTTGAATGATGTAAGAAATTAAGTCAAAAATGGCTAGTTAAAAAGTTGACATTTGTCTGAAAAATGAAAAACCCACCCCGAGCATAAATATTCCGTTACTTTCGTATCGAAAGTCGGAACAATAAAGTTGTAAGCAGAAATGAAGAAAAGAAGAGTCGACTAAAACAAAATTGCTCGTATCAGGGCGAAGCCCTGACTGTTCCGACTGCCTTTTAAGGTCTATGGAGCAGTAATAACTTGAAAATATAAATGTTATGAAACAAAATTGAAAAAGTGAAAAAAAAAATTTGAAATTTTTTGTAAAAACATCACCCCACACGTCATATTAAATACAAAAAACAGATTTCGCTCCTATTAACAAATCAATTATGGCAAACTAGCTTCTTTCAACCAAGTTGGAACGAATTCTAGGACGGATTAAATCTCAGCTTACGCGTTAAAATGTATCGCGCGTTAATTGTCCCAAATTGGCCAAAACGGCAGTCTTTAAACCCCCGTAACTATACGAAAAATGATCACAGGTAAAATATCTTGTGAAATTTGAGCTCAGGACAACAATACCTTTCGAATTATATTTAAAAATTTTGTCAAAATTGGCTAGTTAAAAAGTCGAAATTTGTCTGAAGAAAAAAAAACCACCCCGGGCACAAATATTCCGTTACTTTCGTTACGAAAGTCGGAACAATTAACGAACATAACATAAGCCATCAGAGCCACCAAAGAAACAAAAATTGGCGATCTTTTCAGCTTCAATTTTTCGAAACTTTGAAAAACATACTCAAAAATTAATTTTTTGAATTTATTGCGATCGACAAGTATTTATCAATCTTAGACAAGTTATCATCAGACAATTTATTATTTTCATTGCTTTTCAAGCTATTTTTATTTTCAGTTTTAAGAAAAAAAAGGTGGTTGTTACAGTTCAATCAAGAGTTTTAAACTTGGAGGAAAATGGAGGCGCAAAAACGCGAAGCCGCTTAATCAGATCTGAGCACAAACAAGTTATAATTAATCTGGAAAAAACATTTCAACCATTGAATTTAAAAGTGATGTGAATCAACGTAGTTTTAAGCATCATTTGTTACAAGGATTACTTTGATCAATATTGTTTCAGAAATCAAAAAATACGATCAAGGTGAGTATCGCTGTTGCGAAATTTTTGACTTAGCATCGTCAAAGCCCATTTACTTAAATTTCCTCGAGACTTTTTCCGTATTGTAAGCTTTCCGAAATAACATCGTCCCGTTTCAGAACTAAATTTACAACTTTCTTGCAGATTGAAGTGAATTGATACTTGTGCTCAACACAAACCTGCTTGGACTCTGCGTTTTTTTCTTGTTCCGTGCTCGCCACCCAAAAACCAATTCCTTCGGCTGTATGAAAGCTGCGTCATTCTGTCAACAGATGTAAAAATTGATATGAGTTATCTATTTGACTTATATTTGACTTTTGGAAGCAGTATAGGAGTTAAGATATTTCTCTATTTCTCGGAAAGAAATTATTTGCTGACAAATTGTTTAAAATGGTTGAAATTTCAGACATCACTGCACCATGGTGGTCCTGATGCATTTTCGTAATGATAAGTGCAAGATTCTGTTTCGTTCAAATAAGTGCAAGCTGCAATATGCTTTAGTTCAATCTCGCTGCGATCAATCTATCGAAAACTTGCGGTTACTTCAATTTCTTCAAGTTCAGATATTGATATTGCAGTATAAATTTTGTGTTCGTCCAAAACTAACATAATGGTGGGCATTTTGGAGACCAGCGTTGATATATCTTCATACTTATGACTTTTTGTTCCGATTTTTGATACGAAAGCAACGGAATATGTGTGCTCGGAGTGGATTTTTTTTCTTCAGACAAATTTCGACTTTTTAAATGGCCATTTTTGACGGAATTTTTTTATATCATTCAACAGGTATTGTTGTCTTGAGTTTGAATTTGAAAAGATATTTCACCTGTGATTTTTTTTCGTAAAGTTATGGGGGTCTAAAGATTGCCATTTTGACCATTTTTGACCAATTTGGCAAAATGAACGCGCGATATAATTCGCGCTATTAACGCGTAAGCGGAGATTTAATCCGTCTTATAAATCGTTCCAAATCGGTTGAACGAAGCTTATTAGCCATTACTGATTTGTTACAAGGAACAAAATCTATCTTTTTGTACTTTTAATGGCGTATGGGGGATGATTTTCATTAAAAAAAGTTTCATTTTATTTTATTTCATTTAATTTTTTGATGTTATCACTGCTGCTCCATAAACCTTAAAAGGCAGTCAGAACATTCAAGGCTTGGCCCTGATACGAGCAGTCTTGTTTATATTTTGTGCCTGATTCCGGTTTGAAATAGGAATCAAGACTGCTCGTGTCAGGTCAAAGCCCTGAATGTTCCAACTGCCTTTTGAGGTTTATGGAGCAAAAATAACATTTAAAAATTAAATGAAATAAAACAGAAAGAAAATTTTTTTTTCCTAAATTCGATTTTTTAAATAAAAATCATCCCCCCACACGCCAGATAAAGTGCAAAGCGATAGACTTCGGTCCTTGAAACAAATCAATTATGGCAAATAAGCTTCTTTCAACCAATTTGGAACGATTTCTAAGACGGATTGACTCTCCGCTTACGCGTTAATAGCGCGAAATAAATCGCGCGTTAATTGTCCCGAATTGGCCAAAGTGGCTATCTTTAAACCCACCATAATTTTACGAAAAATGATCACAGGTGAAATATCTTTTCAGATTTAAGCTGAGGACAACAATACCTTTCGAATGATTTAAATAAATTCCGTCAAAATTCGAAGTTAAAAAGTCGAAATTTGTCTGAATAAAAAAAAACCACCCCGAGCACAAATATTCCGTCACTTTCGTATCGAAAGTCGGAACAATAAATGAAATTTCTTTTTTGAGGAAATCTCGCTGACTGAAAACACTTAAGTCTTGCGCCCTTTGGAGTAAAAAACAAAAATATTTAATTAAATTTTGATTGATTCAAATAGTCAAGAAAAAAGGCAACGTGTGACAGAATTTCAGGTTCAATCACTTTAAAATAATGAGCTTGAAGAAACTCCCTAATTTTACGTTATCTGAAATCACCAAAACAATATAATGATTTGACTTTATTAGAAATTTTTGAAAACTGGTGCAATGGCAATAATTGTTGTCAAAAAATAGGCCGAAAAAATTTAAATTTAAGTAGCAATGCAATTGATTTCCATTTATTTTTGAAAGGAAGCATGTGCTTTCAACTTATTGTTCAATGTGCACATTCCACCAACAAATTTTCAGCTTCCAAACGTTTCTCGATATATTCTACTAAGACACTGTTGCCTCTGTAGATCAATTTGATTTCTACTTGTACGCTTTTAAATTTTTTTACTAAATGTATACTTTATAATTTACATCATCAGACAAATTTTCGGGACAATACATTTCTGAAATGATTGATTTTTTTGCAACAATTTATTTCAATCTCAAGCTCCAATTACTCACAACAGCTGAATTGTGACGTTTTTCAACTAAGTATTTCAGTTTTACAAGTTTTTTCGCTGAATCCAATGGTCATTTTAAAATCAACTAACAACAAAGTTTCCTCAGTGAAAATTGGTTAACATAAGTTTCCCAGAAGCAGAGCAAAGATTTATGCCACTTGCGAATGTCAAGGCCATATCAAAAAACCGAGGCCGTACTTTCAAAGCCGTATCAAGTTGCGCGGTCAAATTAATAAACGCTTAAAAAAGCTAAATTCAAGCTGTTGAAACTAAGCCGCGGAAAAACCAGCAGCAAAACTAGTCCGAATTTTTTTCGTTTGCAAGAAAAAAGCGTTGACTGGATTCAAACCCATAACTTTTGTGAAAAGAAGTGTAGTAGGCTATTCATTTCAACTTTTATTTCAGGGCTTCACCACAGAAACTCCAAAGCCCTAAAGCAAGTTAGATCTCAGAAAAGTCATCTGAAAACTATAACAGCGGTCAAAAAAAACGAGACGCTTAGTTCCCCAAACGTGAACTGCACACAGAAGTCGCTCCGATTTCTTTAAAAAGGTTAAAAAAGAATCCTAATTTGATCTCGAGAGAAGAAACACAGAGCTTCTTGGACTTATTTGAAAACTTGTAGATTTTGAAAATGCATTCACCCAACAAAATGGACCCTCCTACTTTTCTGATGGTCCTTTACTCAAAATTGTTGCCCGAATTGTTCAAAGCAACGGTAATTTGCTTCTAACGCATGCCATAAAGGCAGAAAACAGGGACACGCCGTATTTCACTAACAATCCTCTGTCTTCATTAATTTTTGAATGTACAATGTCTCTGAATGGTGAGAATAAATCTACTACCAACGCAAAGTTTGCCCATAGAAGCTTCATAGAGGCCGAGTTTGCATACAGTAAGGATGTCAGGAAAATTTGATTGGCTCGTCAAGGTTATTGTTTGGAAGAAAAGTCATAGGCTAGTGATGGTCATGGATGGAGAGCTGAATATGTTACAGAGCTCAAAACTAGCGGTATGAGAATAAGATTGTCTCTCTGACGTTCTCCTAATAATTTTGTTGTCATATCTGAAGATGCAGCTAAACACTGCAAAACTCAAACAATTGAAGCTAGTTTTTCGTCAGAGAGATGACTACAAATGTTCTTTCATCAAAAGAAAAATCATTGTTAAAGGACACGGCCAATTACAAATACCTTTGCACTAGTGCCAAGAACGTTTCTCGCATCTGCAGGAGTACAAAGCTGACGACAAGATTCTGTTTTGGCAAAACAACCTGTTCGGAAAGTGATAATAGCAACACGCTCAAACAAAGCATATTTAGGTACTAACAGGACAGATCTTTTTCATTAGCAGAAGTTTGGGTTGACCAAGATCATTGTACACATAAACATTCTTTCCAATGCCCAAACTGAGTCTCAGCAAAAGTCAAAATTAAGAAATTATTACAATACGCTTGAAGCATTTGATTTTGAGTAGAACACTGGTCATGGAATTAGTGTCGCTAATGATGATAATCACTCAGTAATGGCTTTCGATCTCGCGTCAACTCAGATGGCGGCTTTCCACGATTCTATTTATCCTGAATTGAACAATTGCACCACTTCGGTCGAAGTCAACACTGACGCAGATCTTGCTTATTACGTCGGATAATTACTTATGGGAGAGCGTGCATCAACAGTTTATGTGCATTCGGATAGTAAAAACTACCAAAAACACTCTCATGGCTTAAGTTTGTCACTGATAGCCTTCATATAATGGAACTTATTAACCGATGTAAGCATTTGAAATATTGATTTAGAGGCAAGATTTCCGCCGAAATTGCATGCTGTTTGATTTCAAAAAACAAAAAAACGTCCATGATTATCAATCATGCGGATTGTATTGTATTAATGTTGCTCAAGTTATAAATGTAATTAAAATTCTAATAGTTTTCGATTGCGATGATCATTATTTGATAAAGTTTGCTAAAAAATATTTAATAATAATTTTAAGGCAGAGCTTTTCGGTTTAGCGCGCAATAGCTTAACACAAGAAGCTCGTCGTTAGGCCCCTCGGGAAAGCCTCCGCTGCTGTAATAAAAGTTTTTTTTACGAGAGATCAACAAAAAAAGAATTTTTGAAAAATTAGTTTTTTTCCACGATTAATTTCACAAACAAAATGTTTGAATCAGTTTCCACGCAATCATTCCAACCTAAAATTATTTCAATTTTACTAGAAATGTTAGCAGCATTTTCATCATTCAAATTTTTAGTACGGCATTTAATTTTTACGTTAGTAATCAAGTCAGTTTGAGTTTAAATGGATTGAGTCATTGAGCCGAAACATATTTGAGGCAATCTTCTGGACACTGGAAAGTAGATGCTTGAAAGTAGAGAGGAGTCGAGGCACGACGAACGCTTTGAAGTCATCTTGCTTATTAAATGGGTAGGCTCTTTTGTGAATTCTACCCGCACATGATACTTTTTGTCTTGTTGTCAACCAAGTGATTGCAAAAATCTAATTTATTCAAACGGGAGTATACCACAAAATATGCATTTTAAGTGAAGTCACAGAAGTGTTCGAAATAATCAGGATATTGCTCATACATTGCTTTGAACCTTTATTTAATTAACGAGTTAAAATTTTTATATAACCTGACAATTATTATTCCTCAATTTTTGCATTCCTTTGCCAAGCACGAAAATTTATCAGACATGTTAAGCTTTTTCCGAAGTTTTTCGAAATTTTCGTAATTTTCCGCCAAGGACTCAAGTTCACCAGCTTTCTCCTTGTCGATACTTGAAAGCTGTCTTTTCATTTTTTAACGTTTTTATAGTTATTAAAAATCTGGTCTGTGCAAATGGTTTTGCACTGACTCTATTTAATTTTTTATCGTTCGAAAATATATCATGAAAATCATCGAAACAGTCAACATCTGTTTCAAGGGAAGGGTGTTTAATAATTGGAAAACAACCAACTGTTTTTTAATGCGGAACGCTGAAGGTTGTTTAATCACAGTATGCGAGCCAGATCATGCGTTCTTAAATTCAAAACACAATTGAAAAGCTGAAATGCACCTGGAGCCATGCTGATAAACCTCAATCACCGAGGATATGTTATCTTTATCATAAAACTACATTTTTTGAGGTTTTTATTTGCTGTTTCCCCGGGTATACGTTACAAATGTTTAAATTTCTGGTGTTTTTGAGTGACGATTGGTTTAGAAACCGCTATTAGTCATCGTAAGTACACTTCAACAGCATAAAAAAGAATATTTAGCAAACTAACGAGAAATTTTAAAACTAAGTGCTTTTGCCCATAGCCCCACGAAAGGGGCTATCACCAAATCTAAAAAGTTGAATTACAACATGCATTTTAACAAGACCTCAGGCGTCATGCGTAGGAGAAAAATTAAAATTTTATAGTATCTAAATAAATATAAACATTGACCTAATTGAGCAATGCCATCCCTTTCCTGATTTCATTCTCATTGATGAAACTTTCATACTTTTTCATTTCCTCAACTTCACTTCGTTATTTCAGTCATTGTATTGTAACAGAAGCACAAAACATCTTCTGGTTATGACTAGCTCTCTACTGATATTATCAGTGTCCGATCGACGACAGAACGATTATCTACCAAACGAACACGTGAGAACCAATTGCAGTCGTCCGTCAACAGAGAGAGAGAGAGAGAGAGAGAGAGAGAGCCTATCCGTCGTCTAAAGCAAAACCGTTCATTGATTTGTCTCCCCCAAAAAAAAGACGGCCGAAACTACGAGGATTGGACTACAAAAAGACAAAATTTGCTACCGAACCATCTTCCGGTTTATATCGATCTACTTCGACAGATTCGAAAATGAATGTAGCAGAGATGCACTATTAACGAGAGCTATCCCGCATTCCAAACGACCGAGACAAACGGCACAATCTCGCACGAGCATGCTAAGAAAATAAAAAGGGCTGTATTCGTGATTATTCAGGGCGCGAACCCTACTGGGATATTCAGACAGCAATGTCTCCCGAGTCAATTGTTATGACGATCAGTTCCAGCTCCAGAACAATCAACTTCTTATTCGGATAATTGGATTTTATCGACAAAGAGTGCGGAGCCAATTGATGTAGTGTCTCCAGATCTTTTTCAAGGAACTACTCCAAATGCAGCTCTGTATTTTCAAAAATTTCTCCTTTATACACACAGTCGTAAGTTTTTGTTCAAGAAAAAACTGGGGAGAGAGATAAATCCATTTGCTCATTAGAGGATATTGCTCTTTTTTCGAAAATTGATATTGCTTCCATTTGAGGACATTGCTTTCTTTATCGTTTTTCGGCTTTTTTCAAGCTTTCTCTCTCTCTCTCTATTATTATACTTACTTTGTCCGGTGGGGTCTGCAGGGTCTTAAGCAAAATAACAGCGAGTGTTTGAAGCTAAATTTTTGCTTTATATGTTTTTATATACATGTTCTACGTGTTTACATTTCTTTTTCGAAGTTTAAAGATGACTCTTAACTTTTCTTAGGAGATTATGAAAAATTGATTGAGGCTAGTTCCACTGGTTTTGGAGACAAAGTTTTTCTCCGAAATTTTCATCTTTTGATGCTCAGAGATTTTAGATTTTTCTCAAAAAATATCAATTTTTCAAGCGTCTACACTCAAAGATTGGATTACAAACGTCTTTTAATTTCTGCTAACTCTATTTACTCATCAGATAGCTTCTAAAACAAATACTATCACAATTTAAAAAAAAATTTAATTGAGATTGAACAAATTACGCTTAAAACGACGGGAAAAATTTAAAACATTTGTTTTTTTTTTGTTTTTAAACATGACCATTAAAACTGTACTCGAGATCATGTAAAAAACTTTGGTTTGATTTTAAATAAATTTTGAGACAATTTTTCTTTTAAAATGATTTATTTCTGAAGCTTTTCGAGAAATTTGCAATCAAACTTGCAAGCTGCAATCCGCGTTTTGGTTTATGGCAAAAAATCTTTCCTGAGACATGTTTTTAAAAGTTTGCAAACCCGACATGAAAATCTTAGCGGATAGCAATTTTCTGTATTTTATGCACCGAATAATACAAGGCGGCATATCAAGCTACATCCTTAGTATTGAAGCAAACAACTTCTTCGGGGGCATAATGGAACATTGTCGTTTGCTACTAAACGATTTTTTAACAGTTGAAAAAGTTTAGAGGACATACTGCTCACCACCGAAACCTTCGAGTAGAGTTACATAGGTGAAATCAATTTGACCCTATCCGAAGAGCTGTATGACTTCTTCGCTGATTGCCTTCTAGTTCCCCCTCGTGAAGTAGTGCAAATCATTGCAATGAGCAACGAGCAAGTCGACATGTTGGGAAAATTGGAAACCACCAGACTGCCAAAGGTGCAAAAGCCTCTGCAAACCTTGCATTCTAAAAAAAGTAACGTTTTGCATTAGCTTACCCTGCAGTTGCACCACGAGCTAGGAGAGAAAAAAAACTGACTTCAGAAAATTCTTCAGTTACGCCAGAATCACCGGATGGCACTCTTTGTCGATCTCAACACCCGCCTACGGAAAGCCTCAGTAAATGAAGGACCACAGATTTTCTAAAACCTGTTTCTTAATTTAGCTTTTGGTAAAAGTATGGAGTCTAAGTTAGGAAGAAAAAAGCTGGCGATTGTAAAAAATGACAGGGAAATTCTTCTGAGCATGATGAAGGGCTTTCAAATCACTGACAATCAATTAATCGTAATCAGCTTTTCAGTTTTAAAAAAAATATGAGGCAAACTTATCATAGTTGGTGCGACAATCTTAGACCTCGCCAAAAATTTCAAGTTACACTTTATCATCAACAAATGAAACCGAAAAAAAACTTGGAAATACTGTACTCCGACACGGATAGTTTTTTAGGTCATAGAAACTGATGGCGTAATAACTATTGCTGTTTACTAAGACTAAGAGAAAACTAAAGCTGACTTCGACTTTTCAAATTACGATAGAGATCGTTTCCTGTTCGGCGAAACAAACAAAAAAATGTGTTGAAGTTTAAAGACGAGACTGGTGGCAAGCCGATTATAGGTTCACCGCCCTAAAACCGAAACTGTAATCGGTCGTCCTAAACGGTGAGTAAAACCCATACTTTAGCCAGCCCTCCACCCCTAATCCTACCTTTTACAGAGAAAAATACCACCCTCACCACCCTCTCAACTTCCGTCACATTCCCTTAATTTGTTGCAATAAGCTACTGGCATTTAGTTGATTTAAATAAAATTCTACAATGTTGCCTAAACGTTATTTTATCTGAAAACATGTTACTTTTTTTCGTATAAGTTCCGCTTCAGAGTCTTCTGCTCTTAGCTAAAATAAAAAAAAATAGTTCGAATTAAGTCAAGCTGCTAAGTAAAGAGGAAAAAAACCCCTGCCTTGAAGAAAAGATAAAACGCACTCGAAAATTAAGTGCTGCTGGAGAAAAAACGGACTGCGCAGCGAGAACTTGTGCATAAGATACTCAACGACACAAAGCTTACAATGACAGTGTACAGCTATATTATAGTTTCGAAAGATCACGCTAACATAACGGTGGAACAAAACAAACTTGCGTTACCACCATTCGATTCGAAGCGTTTTATCCTTTTTGACGGGGTGCTTTTCAAAACAAAAATATGGACACCGAGTTCAACTCTTATGATGAAGCTGACAACAGATCGCCCGAAATTCATCTTCCGGATTGGCGATTTTACAGCGGCCCTACTCAGAATTAGAGATGCGAGAAGAAGAAGCATCTAGTAGCCAAGTCCGTGAACGTCCTCCTATAAAAAAACCATTTTTTATCGGAAGCTTCGGAAGAAAGACTATCTAAGAAACAACGCCAGCAAAACCAAAATAAGAAACGTTAAAATTTGATATGATTTTTTACGATGACTTTTACTATTTTTCCCTTGTAAACTTCGGTTTGAACGTATTTTGGTTTAAACCAGTTTACCATTGATAAACTTTCGTATTGGGTGCAATCACTTTTCTAAATAAAAAGCTTGTGACGTATAAACTAGTTGCACAAACCAATTTTAGATCAAACCAATGTGTGAAATCCTTTGGTTCAGATTAAATGACAAGCTTTTATTAGCGTGACAAATGTTCGAAAAAAAAGAGAAAGCTAGGACACGATATCCAAACTAAACTAGGACGAAACGAAAACTTCAGGAACTAGGACAATTTAACTTAATTATCGCGGGAAAAGGGCCCGCTTTGGAGGAAAATTAAAAGAAATTTTTGTATCGTGTCCCGGTTGTTAAGCTCAGCTTAACAAGATCCTAAGAAGGGTCTTTTTTTCTCCTTTTTGGTGCTGTCTTGTGACATCTTTAGAAACTGTACTATGTGCAGTTTTCAATAATCTAATATAACTTTTTTTCAAGGTCGTACGATTCAGTCAACACTAAGTTTCACGGAAGAAAGCTGTGCAATAAAGGCCAAAATTTATTTATCCTGCTAAAAAAATTTTTTAAGCTAAACCAAACTCTCGGAAGCACCACTGATTTGAAGCGTTTATACCAAATACCGTTTATACGAAAAGTAACTGGTCTGATTTGGAGCTTCTCCAATATAAAGGTTAATTCTTAGACATTTTCAGGATTTTCTTTCATCTGATTGTTTTGTCTCATAAAGTTCATGCGAGTAAATTTGGGATTTGTCCGATTTTTTTGGGAGGCGAAAGTACTGAAGTGGGATGGCGCTGCTTCAGATTTATCAGAAATTCGTAATTAATGGATCTGAAGGCATGGTAGACCCATTCACAGTAGCAGGCACAACAGGCTCAAACTGTTGTTGCGGACCAGCCGAGGTATCCGAACTCACAGAGTAGAGCGATGTTCCAGGACGTCTCAAAAATTGCAATCAGAATAATAGCAGTAAAAAACAGCACCACGACAGTCAGAGACAAAATCGCCACAATTAACCAAAGCCACAGGGGAGTTTTATCAGTTTCTTCTACTTGGGTCTGTGTGTTTGCTGAATTCATGCCATGTGGGGTGATCGTAAAGTTCGCTGAAAAAAATACAGAAACAAACAGGTTATAAATGATTAAGAAAAAATTTTTGGCAAAAATTAGTTTTTTTTTCATGATTCAGTTTGTCAAAATCCTGTGGGACTAATATAGGTTTGTGGAAAAAAAAGAGGAAGCCTTCCATGATTTCAATATTATAATTTGTCCGGGGTGCATTTTTTTGGCTCTACTACGTATATGATGATAAGTTATTGTTTCCGATAAAAAATCCTTCTTTTATTTCCTTAAGTACAGTCTCATATGATTCAAAAAAAGTATTCAGTTACTTTGCAAATAGCACAGAATGTTCCGGACATAGTCTTAACAATACAGCAAAAAATTTCAAAATTAGGGCCGTTTTTTTCTGCGTGGCGTGATAAAAAGAACTGAACACACACGAAAAAACTTTTTCAGTGGTGTTGGGAATTTTTGAAGTTTTTGAGTCCAAAACGGTGCTAAAAATCGAAAAGTCTATTTTAACTCGAAAAAAAATTCTTTTCACAGCTTAAATTAAGCTATTAAAGAAATCAAGTTTCACGGAAGAAAGCTGTGCAATAAAGGCCAAAATTTATTTATCCTGCTAAAAAAATTTTTTAAGCTAAACCAAACTCTCGGAAGCACCACTGATTTGAAGCGTTTATACCAAATACCGTTTATACGAAAAGTAACTGGTCTGATTTGGAGCTTCTCCAATATAAAGGTTAATTCTTAGACATTTTCAGGATTTTCTTTCATCTGATTGTTTTGTCTCATAAAGTTCATGCGAGTAAATTTGGGATTTGTCCGATTTTTTTGGGAGGCGAAAGTACTGAAGTGGGATGGCGCTGCTTCAGATTTATCAGAAATTCGTAATTAATGGATCTGAAGGCATGGTAGACCCATTCACAGTAGCAGGCACAACAGGCTCAAACTGTTGTTGCGGACCAGCCGAGGTATCCGAACTCACAGAGTAGAGCGATGTTCCAGGACGTCTCAAAAATTGCAATCAGAATAATAGCAGTAAAAAACAGCACCACGACAGTCAGAGACAAAATCGCCACAATTAACCAAAGCCACAGGGGAGTTTTATCAGTTTCTTCTACTTGGGTCTGTGTGTTTGCTGAATTCATGCCATGTGGGGTGATCGTAAAGTTCGCTGAAAAAAATACAGAAACAAACAGGTTATAAATGATTAAGAAAAAATTTTTGGCAAAAATTAGTTTTTTTTTCATGATTCAGTTTGTCAAAATCCTGTGGGACTAATATAGGTTTGTGGAAAAAAAAGAGGAAGCCTTCCATGATTTCAATATTATAATTTGTCCGGGGTGCATTTTTTTGGCTCTACTACGTATATGATGATAAGTTATTGTTTCCGATAAAAAATCCTTCTTTTATTTCCTTAAGTACAGTCTCATATGATTCAAAAAAAGTATTCAGTTACTTTGCAAATAGCACAGAATGTTCCGGACATAGTCCTAACAATACAGCAAAAAATTTCAAAATTAGGGCCGTTTTTTTCTGCGTGGCGTGATAAAAAGAACTGAACACACACGAAAAAACTTTTTCAGTGGTGTTGGGAATTTTTGAAGTTTTTGAGTCCAAAACGGTGCTAAAAATCGAAAAGTCTATTTTAACTCGAAAAAAAATTCTTTTCACAGCTTAAATTAAGCTATTAAAGAAATCAAGTTAATAAAATAAGCTATTGTGAACCTGCTAGCATGCTTTAATTGCCCAATTGCAGAAATAAAATCAAAATTTTAAACCTGTGTTTCTCGATCACGGCTGAGAGGGCTTTCATATATATCACCCGACCCATTCCGATGATTATTTGTGGTACCTGATTTTGCGTGAAAAACGAAAAAGAATGAAAAAGTAAAACATACCCGAATACAAAGTTCTTTCCAAAATTGTGTTGCTCATAATCTTAATAACGGCTAAAGATTGAAACTTTTATCTGAAAAAAAAAGAAATTATTTATTTTTTTCAAAGTTTATCCAAATTACTTTATAAATGCGATATACCTTTTGAATCACTCTGAAAAATAGAAAACTGTTAACATTTTTGGAAAAAAAAGGATTTGACTTAGAGATAAAATGCAAAATTAAGCAATTTCTTCTAGAGTTTTTTGAGAATTAAGGAATAGCGTTAGGAGATTAAAACAATAAACTAGCGAATTTTTTGAATCTGCAGTTTGAAGTTAAGGGTTATCAATCCTTAGTTCTCAAATACTCGATAACATTTTTTCACCACACAATATCCAGTTGCAATGGCCTTTTCTCCAAAAAATCAACAGTTTATTTTATTTTACGAAACCAAAACATTACGCTCAGATTTTAAAATGTGATAAAATTTAGAAAATTTCTGCTGATATAAGGGGGAACTAAGAAAAAAGGGCATCAACGCTGGTTAAAACCACTTTATTCTCAATTTTCGCACAGAAAAAGCTTTCAACCTACTTTATAACATTTTTTTACCACAAATTTCCAGTTGGATCGTTTTTTTCTCCAAAAATTCACTTTTTTTGACAAAACCAAAAATTTACGCTCAGATTTTATAACTTAAAAAAATTTAGAAGCTTTCTGCTGATAAAAGAGAACTAAGGAAAACAAAAGTGGGCCTCAGCGCTGGTTACAACAACTTTTTTTCTCAGAGTTGACACAGAGAAGTTTTTCAACCCTTTACTACAATTTAGAAAAGGGGCAAAATAGCGGCCTGAAAAGTTCGTTTTTGTTTGTTCTTATCTTCATGGAAACATGGCCTCAAGTAAGCTTTAAGTTAAAACGAACTAAATCAAGAATTAGATCATTGAAACTTATGAATTAGAGAACGCGGTCCAAACTACTAGCTGTTCATTTGCTGGTGGATAACCGCTTTTGCTCTCCTGTTTGAGAACAAAAAGAAAAAATGTAAGTTCGAACTTACTTGTACATATAGTCCTATATTGAGACGAAATTAAATTTTGGATGCAGTTGCGTATCGATCCAATTTCTGCGACAACAGTGATATTGTTCTGAGTAAGCGGTTGAAGGTAACCAAGCAGGAAAGGAAAATCTGATATCGCCAGGCTTTCAAATCACTGACAATCAATTCGTCCTAATCAGCTTTTCAGTTTTAAAAAAATATGAGGCAAACTTATGATAGTTGGTGCAACAATCTTACACCTCGCCAAAAATGTCAAGTTACATTTTATCATCAACAAATGAAACCGAATAAAAAACTTGGAAATACTGTACTCCGACACGGATAGTTTTTTAGTTCATAGAAACTGATGGCGTAATAACAATTAATGTTTACTACGACTTAGAGAAAAATAAAGCTGACTTCGATTTTTCAAATTACGATAGAGATCGTTTCCTGTTCGGCGAAACAAACAAAAAATGTGTTGAAGTTTAAAGACGAGACTGGTGGCAAGCCGATTATAGGTTCAGCGCACTAAAACCGAAACTGTAATCGGTCGTCCTAAACGGTGAGAAAAACCCATACTTTAGCCACCCCTCCACCCTTAATCCTACCTTTTTAGAGAAAATTACCACCCTCACCACCATCCTAACTTCCGTCACATTCCCTTAATTTGTTGCAATAAGCTACGGGCATTTAGTTGATTTAAATAAAATTCTACAATATTGCCTAAACGTTATTTTATCTGAAAATGTATTACTTTTTTTCTTATAAGTTCCGCTTCAGAGTCTTCTGCTCTTTGCTAAAATGAAAAAAAAATAGTTCGAATTAAGTCTGAGTGCTTTTGCCCATAGCCCCACTAAAGTGGCTATCACCAAATCTAAAAAGTTGGGTTACAACATGCATTTTAACAAGACCTCAGGCGTCATGCGTAGGAGAAAAATTAAAATTTTATTCCTGATTTCAACTTCTATGGTAAAACGTTCATATTTTTTTATTTCCTCAACTTCAATTCGGTATTTCAGTCATTGTATTGCAACAGAAGCACAAAACTTCTACTGGTTATGACTAGCTCTCTACTGATATTATCAGTGTCCGATCGACAACAGAACGATTATCTACCAAATGACACGTGAGAACCAATTGCAGTCGTCCGTCAACAGAGGGAAAGAACCTATCCGTCGTCTAAAGCAAGTCCGTTGATTGACTTGTCTCCCCAAAAAAAGACGGCAAAGACTACGAGGATTGGACTACAAAAAGTCAAAATTCGCTACCGAACCACCTTCCGGATTATATTGATCTACTTCGACAGAATCGAAAACGAATGTAGGAGGGATGCACTATTAACGAGAGCTATCCCGCATTCCAAACGACCGAGACAAATGGCACAATCTCGCACGAGCATGCTAAGAAAATAAAAAGGGCTGTATTCTTGATTATTCAGAGCGCGAACCCTACTGGGATTTTCAGACAGCAATTTCTCCCGAGTCAATTGTTATGACGATCAGTTCCAGCTCCAGAACAATCAACTTCCTATTCGGATAATTGGATCTCCGGATCTTTTTCAAGGAACTACTCCAAATGCAGCTGAGTATTTTCAAAAATTTCTGATGCTACACACATTCTTAAATTTTTGTTTAAGAAAAAACTGGGGAGAAAGATAAATCCATTTGCTCATTAGAGGATATTGCTCTCTTTTCGAAAATTGATTTTGCTTCCATTTGAGGACATTGCTTTCTTTTGAAAAAAGAGATAAAAATGGAAGAGCCCAACTATTTCATGACGATAATCCAATTATCGTTTTTCGGCTTTTTTCAAGCACTATCTGCTCTGCTCTCTCTCTATTATTATACTTTGTCCGGTGGGGTCAGGGTCTTAAGCAAAATAACAGCGATTGTTTGAAGCTATTTTTTTGCTTTATATGTTTTTATATACATGTTTTACGTGTTTACATTTCTTTTTCGAAGTTTAAAGATGACTCTTAATTTTTTTAGGAGATTATGAAAAATTGATTGAGGCTAGTTTCCAATCATCTACACTCAAAGATTGGATTACAAACGTCTTTTAAGTTCTGCCTATCTCTATTTAATCATCAGATAGCTTCTAAAACAAATATTATCACAATTTTAAAAAAAAAATTTAATTGAGATTGAACAAACTACGCTTAAAACGACGGAAAAAGTTTGAAACATTTGTTTTTTTTTGTTTCTAAACATGACCATTAAAACTGTACTCGAGATCATGTAAAAAACTTTGGTTTGATTTTAAATAAATTTTGAGACAATTTTTCTTTTAAAATGATTTCTTTCCTGAAGCTTTTCGAGAAATTGGCAATCAAATTTGCAAGCTGCAATCCGCGTTTTGGTTTATGGCAAAAAATCTTTCCTGGGACATTTTTTAAAAAAGTTTGCAAACCCGACATGAAAATCTTAGCGGATAGCAATTTTCTGTATTTTATGCACCGAATAATTTGAGGCAGCATATCAAGCTACATCCTTAGTATTGAAGCAAACAACTTCTACCGGGGCATAATGAAACATTGCCCTTTGCTATTAAACGATTTTTTAATATTTGAAAAAGTTTAGAAGACATACTGCTCACCAGCGAAACCTCAGAGTAGGGTTACATAGGTGAAATCAACTTGACCATACCCGAAGAGCTGTATGACTTCTTCGCTGATTGCCCTCTTGTTCCCCCTCGTGAAGTAGTGCAAATTGTTGCAATGAGCAACGAGCAAGTCGACATGTTGGGAAAATTGGAAACCACCAGACTGCCAAAGGTGCAAAAGCCTCTGCAAACCTTGCATTCTAAAAAAAGTAACGTTTTGCATTAGCTTACCCTGCAGTTGCACCACGAGCTAGGAGAGAAAAAAAACTGACTTCAAAAAATTCTTCAGTTACGCCAGAATCACCGGATGGTACTCTTTGTCGATCTCAACACCCGCCTACGGAAAGCCTCAGTAAATGAAGGACCACAGATTTTCTAAAACCTGTTTCTTAATTTAGCTTTTGGTAAAAGTATGGAGTCTAAGTTAGGAAGAAAAAAGCTGGCGATTGTAAAAAATGACAGGGAAATTCTTCTGAGCTTGATGAAGGGCTTTCAAATCACTCACAATCAATTCGTCCTAATCAGTTTTTCAGTTTCAAAAAAAAAATGAGGTAAGCTTATGAAAGTTGGTGCGACAATCTTAGACCTCGCCAAAAATGTCAAGTTACGTTTAATCATCAACAAATGAAACCGAATAAAAAACTTGGAAATACTGTACTTCGACACGGATAGTTTTTTTAGTTCATAGAAACTGATGGCGTAATAACAATTGATGTTTACTAAGACTTAGAGAAAAATAAAGCTGACTTCGACTTTTCAAATTACGATAGAGATCGTTTCCTGTTCGGCGAAACAAACAAAGAATGTGTTGAAGTTTAAAGACGAGACTGGTGGCAAGCCGATTATAGGTTCACCGCACTAAAACCGAAGAAACTGTAATCGGTCGTCCTAAACGGTGAGTAAAACCCATACTTTACCCACCCCTCCACCCCTAATCCTACCTTTTACAGAGAAAATTACCACCCTCACCAACCTTCCAACTTCCGTCACATTCCCTTAATTTGTTGTAATAAGCTACGGGCATTTAGCTGATTTAAATAAAATTCTACCATATTGCCTAAACGTTATTTTATCTGAAAATGTATTACTTTTTTCTTATAAGTTCTGCTTCAGAGTCTTCTGCTCTTTGCTAAAATGAAAAAAAAAGTAGTTTGAATTAGGTCAAGCTGCTAAGTGAAGAGGAAAAAAAACCCTGCCTAGGGTTTTTTTTTTACCTAGGGAAGAAAAGATAAAACGCACTCGAAAATTAAGTGCTGCTGGAGAAAAAAGGGACTGCGCAGCGAGAACTTGTGCATAAGATACTCAACGACAAAGTTTACTGCGAAAACAATGACAGTGTACAGCAATATTATAGTTTCGAAAGATCACGCTAATATAACGTTGGAACAAAACAAACTTGCGTTACCACCGTTCGATTCGAAGCGTTTTATCCTTTTTGACGGGGGTTGCATTTCAATACAAAAATATGGACACCGAGTGGGCCAACTCTTACGATGAAGCTGACAACAGATCGCCCGAAATTCATCTTCCGGATTGGCAATTTTACAGCGGCCCTACTCAGAATTAGAGATGCGAGAAGAAGAAGCTTCTAGTAGCCAAGTCCGTGAACGTCCTCCTATAAATAAACCATTTTTTATCGGAAGCTTCGGAAGAAAGACTATCTAAGAAACAACGCAAGCAAAACCAGAAGAAGAAACATTAAAATTTGAATTGAATTTTTACGATGACTTTTACTATTCTTCCCTTGTAAACTTCGGTTTGAACGTATTTTGGTTTAAGCCAGTTTACCCTTAGTAAAATTTTCGTATTGGGTGCAATCACTTTTCAAAATTAAAAGCTTGTGACGTATAAACTAGTTGACACAAACCAAATTTTAGATCAAACCAATGTGTGAAATCCTTTGGTTCAGATTAAATGACAAGCTTTTATTAGCGTGACAAATGTTCGAAAAAAAGAAAGCTAGGACACGATATCCAAACTCAACTAGGAAGAAACAAAAACTTTAGGAACTAGGACGATTTAACTTAATTATCGCGGGAAAAGGGCCCGCTTTGGAGGAAAATTAAAAGAAATTTTTGTATCGTGTCCCGGTTGTTAAGCTCAGCTTAACAAGATCCTAAGAGGGGTCTTTACTTTAAGGGTGGGAACTTACGATGATTAACAAAATCCTAGAATAGGGATCCTTCAAAAAATAAGGCCCTTTTCCTAGGACTTTGCTTTTTGTGAGGACCCACCTAGGAAAGACGCAACCCCCTTAGGATCCGGGACACGATACGAAACTACTACCAAAGGGGGAACCGTTTGAATTGTCAGGGGTTCCAAACCGTAAGGAGTGCTAGGGGGCTTTTTCTTGCTTCAAAATAGCAGTAGCAGTCATACTTTTTATTTGCCATCTTAGCTCAAAAAAATTATTGAAAACGAAAAAATATGCTTAGGTTTTCATAGAGCCACTATTTCATCGATTGCATAAAATTGAAATGTGGATTAAAACTTGAGTTCCGAAACGGGTTTTTCGTTTTCATTATTTTTCGGCGGTATCAATCTGAAAAAAAATGGTTCTAACTAACAATTCGATTGCTTTAAAAATTTGTACAATCGCAGGCAAAATCTAAATTTTTATCAAGTGATATATTCATTATGAGATAGCAACAATAAATGAAGCATTTGCTTTGTGAAGAGTGAAGCACAGTTTCGACAAGGGTAAATCGGAGTGGGGGTGGTAGCTGTTCTCATCAGGAGAGGACTTAGGGGATTATATGCTTTCTTCCCTCAGGAATTGGACAGCCTATCGCCCGAAGATTCACCTTTTGGTGCTGTCTTGTGACATCTTTAGAAACTGTACTATGTGCAGTTTTCAATAATCTAATATAACTTTTTTTCAAGGTCGTACGATTCAGTCAACACTAAGTTTCACGGAAGAAAGCTGTGCAATAAAGGCCAAAATTTATTTATCCTGCTAAAAAAAATTTTTAAGCTAAACCAAACTCTCGGAAGCACCACTGATTTGAAGCGTTTATACCAAATACCGTTTATACGAAAAGTAACTGGTCTGATTTGGAGCTTCTCCAATATAAAGGTTAATTCTTAGACATTTTCAGGATTTTCTTTCATCTGATTGTTTTGTCTCATAAAGTTCATGCGAGTAAATTTGGGATTTGTCCGATTTTTTTGGGAGGCGAAAGTACTGAAGTGGGATGGCGCTGCTTCAGATTTATCAGAAATTCGTAATTAATGGATCTGAAGGCATGGTAGACCCATTCACAGTAGCAGGCACAACAGGCTCAAACTGTTGTTGCGGACCAGCCGAGGTATCCGAACTCACAGAGTAGAGCGATGTTCCAGGACGTCTCAAAAATTGCAATCAGAATAATAGCAGTAAAAAACAGCACCACGACAGTCAGAGACAAAATCGCCACAATTAACCAAAGCCACAGGGGAGTTTTATCAGTTTCTTCTACTTGGGTGTGTGTGTTTGCTGAATTCATGCCGTGTGGGGTGATCGTAAAGTTCGCTGAAAAAAAAACAGAAACAAACAGTTTATAAATGAATAAGAAAAAAATTTTGGCAAAAATTAGTTTTTTTCATGATTCAGTTTGTCAAACTCCTGTGGCACTAATATAGGTTTGTGGAAAAAAAAGAGGAAGCCTTCCAGGATTTTTTTGAGGCGATTTTTTTGGGAGGCGAAAGTACTGAAGTGGGATGGCGCTGCTTCAGATTTATCAGAACTTCGTAATTAATGGATCTGAAGGCATGGTAGACCCATTCACAGTAGCAGGCACAACAAGCTCAAACTGTTGTTGCGGACCAGCCGAGGTATCCGAACTCACAGAGTAGAGCGATGTTCCAGGACGTCTCAAAATTGCAATCAGAATAATAGCAGTAAGAAACAGCACCACGACAGTCAGAGACAAAATCGCCACAATTAACCAAAGCCACAGGGGAATTTTATCAGTTTCTTCTACTTGGGTGTGTGTGTTTGCTGAATTCATGCCGTGTGGGGTGATCGTAAAGATCGCTGAAACAAAAACAGAAACAAACAGGTTATAAATGAATAAGAAAAAAATTTTGGCAAAAATTAGTTTTTTTTCATGATTCAGTTTGTCAAACTCCTGTGGCACTAATATAGGTTTGTGGAAAAAAAGAGGAAGCCTTCCAGGATTTCAATATTATAATTTGTCCGTGGTGCATTTTTTTGGCTCTACTACGTATATGATGATAAGTTATTGTTTCCGATAAAAAATCCTTCTTTTATTTCCTTAAGTACAGTCTCATATGATTCAAAAAAAGTATTCAGTTACTGTGCAAGTAGCACAGAATGTTCCCAACATAGTCTTAACAATACAGCAAAAAGTTTCAAAATTAGGACCGTTTTTTTTCTGCGTGGCGTGATAAAAAGAACTGAACACACACGAAAAAAGTTTTTTAGTGGTGTTGGGAATTTTTGAAGTTTTTGAGTCCAAAACGGTGCTAAAAATCGAAAAGTCTATTTTTACTCGAAAAAAATTAAGCTATTAAAGATATCAAGTTAATAAAATAAGCTATTGTGAACCTGCTAGCATGCTTTAATTGCCCAAGTTCAGAAACAAAATCAAAATTTTAAACATGTGTTTCTCGATCACGGCTGAGAGGGCTTTCATATATATATCACCCGACCCATTCCGATGATTATTTGTGGTACCTGATTTTGCGTGAAAAACGAAAAAAAAATGAAAAGGTAAAACAGACCCGAACACAAAGTTCTTTCCAAAATTGTGCTGCTCATAATCTTAATAACGGCTACAGATTGAAACTTTTATCTGAAAAAAAAAGAAATTATGTTTTTTTTTCAAAGTTTATCCAAATTACTTTATAAATGCGATATACCTTTTGAATCACTCGGAAAAATAGAAAACTGTTAACACTTTTGAAAAAAAAGGATTTGACTTAGAGATAAAATGCAAAATTAAGCAATTTCTTCTAGAGTTTTTTGAGAATTAAGGAATAGCGTTAGGAGATTAAAACAATAAACTAGCGAATTTTTTGAATCTGCAGTTTGAAGTTAAGGGTTATCGATCCTTAGTTCTCAAATACTCGATAACATTTTTTCACCACACAATATCCAGTTGCAATGGCCTTTTCTCCAAAAAATCACCAGTTTATTTTATTTTACGAAACCAAAACATTACGCTCAGATTTTAAAATGTGATAAAATTTAGAAAATTTCTGCTGATATAAGGGGGAACTAAGAAAAAAGGGCATCAACGCTGGTTAAAACCACTTTATTCTCAATTTTCGCACAGAAAAAGCTTTCAACCTACTTTATAACATTTTTTTACCACAAAATTTCCAGTTGGATCGTTTTTTTCTCCAAAAATTCACTTTTTTTTTGACGAAACCAAAAATTTACGCTCAGATTTTATAACTTAAAAAATTTAGAAGCTTTCTGCTGATAAAAGAGAACTAAGGAAAACAAAAGTGGGCCTCAGCGCTGGTTACAACAACTTTTTTTCTCAGTGTTCACACAGAGAAGTTTTTCAACCCTTCACTACAATTTAGAAAAGGGGCAAAAAAGCGGCCTGAAAAGTTCGTTTTTGTTTGTTCTTATCTTCATGGAAACATCGCCGCAAGTAAGCTTTAAGTTAAAACGAACTAAATCAAGAATTAGATCATTGAAACTTATTTATTAGAGAACGCGGTCCAAACTACGAGCTGTTCATTTGCTGGTGGATAACCGCTTTTGCTCTCCTGTTTGAGAACAAAAAGAAAAAATGTAAGTTCGAACTTACTTGTACATATAGTCCTATATTGAGACGAAATTAAATTCTGGATACAGTTGCGTATCGATCCAATTTCTGCGACAACAGTGATATTGTACTGAGTAAGCGGTTGGAGGTAACCAAGCAGGAAAGGAAAATCTGATATCGCCAAATTTTCGGTACTTGCGACGTCAGGAGGGTCGATCAAGACACTGAAGCTATCTGCTACCATGGAGTCATTTTCTGAGTGTATTCTAAACTGGTTGAATCCTGGTGTTTGTAAACTAAAACTTGGAATTCTCGGGGCTAAAATAGATTCATCGGTACTAGCGTTTAACGCACCTTCGTTGCTTCGAATTTTTTCGACAGCTCATAAAAAGCGCATATATTGGAAACAACATCTGCAAACTTCTAGTGTACTCTGACTGCACCCAAATACAGGGTTGGTAATTTCGAACTTAAAAACTTTTTAAATTCCCATTTTAAAAGCGTCATCTCGAAAACTTAATGGGCCTCAGGAGAAAATTGGAGGCCAGCGTTGCAACCACAGAGAGTCTCTGAGAGCACCCTACTATAGGGTTAGGAATCCAAAATTTTGTGAACTTTTTTGAACCTAAGTTTACCGGAAAAAAAATTTATAAAAAAACGTCTTATCGCGGAAAATTAAAGGATTTGAGCATTTATATTAAGAGGTAAGATTTGAGACGCCTGGTTGTACGCTGACAATAAGGTATCTTCAGCAAGTTAGTATTTTCAAATTTTTTGAATTTTTTTGCAGATAAGTTCTTCTAAAAATTTTGAAAAAATCAAAAAACGTCACCTCTCGGAAACTAAAAGCATTTGAGCAGTCGCGTTTAGCAGTCGAATGTGGCAAGATTTGCAACTCTTAGAGTACCCTGACAACACCGAACTATAGTGTTGGAAATTTCATATTTTGAAAAATAATTAATTGAAACTCTCTGAAGTTTTCTGAAAATTTTTGAAAAAATCACAAAAAACGTCATATCTCGAAAACTACAAAGAACTGAGCAATCATATTTGAAGGCAAGATTCGCAATCTTTGAGAGTACTCTGACAGGACCTTACTACAGGGCTGGGAATTCCATATTTTTAAAAACTAATCATAATTTAAGTTACAAGAAATTTTTTTAAAAAATCGCAAAAAAACGTCATATCTCGAAAACTACAAAGAACTGAGCAATCATATTTGGAGGCAAAATTCGCAATCTTTGAGAATACTCTGACAGAACCCAACTACAGCGTTGGGTGGGAATTTTCAGATTTTGTGAAAAAAAATAATCTAAGTTTTCTGAAAATTTTTTGAAAAAAAATCACAAAAAATGTCATATCTCGAAAACTACAAGGATTTGAACAGTCATATTTAGAGGCAGGATTTTTATCTCCTTAGAGTATTTCTGACAGCACCCAACTACAGGGTTGGTAACTTCAAGTTTTGAAATTACTTCAATTGAAATTTCTGAAAAATTTTGAAAAAATCTCAAAATCGTCTTATCTCGTTAACTAAAATGATCGGGTATTCACAATTGGAGGCCAAATTCGCCAACCCTAATTCGATATTGCTTAATTTAAACTCGGTAGAATAACCACTAAAATCAAATTGGGAAATCGAAAAAAAATCTTAAACATTGAAATATACGATATAGCTTAAACATTCAAAAATAATACGTTGAAAAAGCTTAAACATGGCGAGATAGTGAAGCCCGCATTTAAATATATAATAGATTTAAAAACTACAAATAACTGATAGCTAGCAATATGAATGTAACTTGACAAAATTTGATTGGATAGCTTGTCAAGTGCAGATTTGAGCAAATTCTGAGAGTTATTGATCGCAAACTGGTGAATCCGTTTTAAAAATTTAACTAGATCTAATATAAAATAGTTTCTAAGAAATTTAAAATGCATTAACGTTTATAGAAAATCTAAACTTTACCTGTGCACACAGCCAGATTGGCATATTCGATTGAACTGATGCCCCACAACTTCTTGAATAGCCATAAAACTCCACTTGGTACTGAAAACCAGGCCGCAAACTCCTCACAATTATATTTTCATTGCGATCAACCATATCGCTGCTTGTTTGGTCGACTCTATAAAAGTACCCATCAAGTTTTCCTGTCAATGATGTCACTGCAGTACCAGCATCAGAAACTATGATTGTGACTGACAACTGAGACGAGCGGACCTTCACGTTCGACATATCGGGAGAAGAGGGTAATGAAAATTATTTTATGGCTTCAGTTAAGTGATACAAGAAAAACTACAAAAAACTGATGGTTAGAATTAATAATGTAGCTTAACAAAATTTGATTGCGTAGCTTTACAAGTGCATATTTGAGCAATTTAAGAGAGTTATTCATCGCAAACTCGTGAATCCGTTAAAAAAAAAACAACTAGATCTAAAATCAAACATTTTCTATGAAATTTTAAAAATATTAACTTTTATAGCAAACTTAAACCGTACCTGTGCACAAAGTCATCGTGGCATGGTCAATTGAGCTCATGCCACCATATTTTCCCGAATAGCCATAAACTGCACTTGGTACTGAAAACCAGGCTGCAAATTTCTCACAATGATATTTTCATTGAGATCAACCACTTCGCTGTTCGTTTGACCAACTCTGTAAAAGTACCCGTCAAGTTTTCCGGCCGATGGCGTCACTGCAGTACCAGCATCAGAAGTTATGATTGTCACTGACAACTGAAACGAGAGTATCTTCACGTTCAACATATCGGGAGCAGATGGTACTAAAATATATTTTTGATTTCAGTTAAGTGATACAAGAAAAATTACAAAATAGTGATAGTTAGCATTAAGAACGTAAATTGACAAAGGTTGATAGGATAGCTTGTCAAGCGCAGGTTTGAGCAGTTTCTGAGAGCTATTGATCGTAAACTCGTGAATCCGTTTTAAGAAATCAACTAGATCTAATATAAAGTAGTTTCTTTGAAATTTGAAAATTATTAAATTTAATAGCAAAATTAAACTGTACCAGTAGTGCACACAGTCAGATAACCATGATCGATTGAGCTCATGCCGCCACATTTTCTTGAATAGCCATAAAATTCCACTCGGTACTGAAAACCAGGCCGCAAATTTCTCACAAGGATATTTTCATTGAGATCAACTACATCGCTGTTCATTTGACCGACTCTGTAAAAGTACCCGTCAAGTTTTCCGGCCGATGGCGTCACTGCAGTACCAGCATCAGAAGTTATGATTGTCACTGACAACTGAAACGAGAGTATCTTCACGTTCAACATATCGGGAGCAGATGGTACTAAAATATATTTTTGATTTCAGTTAAGTGATACAAGAAAAATTACAAAATAGTGATAGTTAGCATTAAGAACGTAAATTGACAAAGGTTGATAGGATAGCTTGTCAAGCGCAGGTTTGAGCAGTTTCTGAGAGCTATTGATCGTAAACTCGTGAATCCGTTTTAAGAAATCAACTAGATCTAATATAAAGTAGTTTCTTTGAAATTTGAAAATTATTAAATTTAATAGCAAAATTAAACTGTACCAGTAGTGCACACAGTCAGATAACCATGATCGATTGAGCTCATGCCGCCACATTTTCTTGAATAGCCATAAAATTCCACTCGGTACTGAAAACCAGGCCGCAAATTTCTCACAAGGATATTTTCATTGAGATCAACTACATCGCTGTTCATTTGACCGACTCTGTGAAAGTACCCGTCAAGTTTTCCTGCCGATGGCGTCACTGCAGTACCAGCATCAGAAGTTATGATTGTCACTGATAACTGAGATGAGAGTATCTTCACGTTCGGCATATCGGGAGGAGAGGGTACTGAAATTTATTTTTGATTTCAGTTAAGTGATGCAAGAAAAAGTGTAGAATACTCATTTTAAGTGCAGTTTTGTATCTGGTCTATGGCATGAAAAAATTTACCATAAAAATGCGATAGTCCATCGTGATCGTGAATAAATAGTCTCACGAAAATAGCTCGGCGCAGAGAGTTGGAACTTGGTTTGATTTAGAAGTAGTTTTTTAAAAATTCTCTGAACAGCTACTTAAGCTACTTCACATCATTGAAAGTTGAATTGCGCAGATGAGTTCAAGTATTTTTGTGCCTACCGGTGCAATATGTGTTCACAGAAGCTGACACTTGTTTCCTGTAGTAGCTCCTCAGGGTGCCGATAGTGGCCGAAACAGTGACTTCATAAGACTCTCCAGATGTTAATCCAGTTACCGTATAGGGATATTGTTGCCTCGAGTTTGGAAGGGCTGTTTTGATTGTACTGGATGATTGAAAGTTGCTGAGATTTGGATGTCAAAGCTGTCTCCCGCTTCTCCAGTTAAATCTCGAATTGTTACTTTGAATCCACTCTCAGAAGCCGTTAAATCAAAAACTGGAACCTTCGGGGCTAGATAAAACAAATAAGTAGGTCACTCATTCTTAATAAAATGCTTAAGTTTTCTGAACTTTTGTCCTATTAAATTTACGAAAGAAATGTAAAACAATTTTTATATTGTTGATGTTTAGTACAATTTTTATATGAGACTTGATTGATTCTCCAAACTCTTCCAAAACAGAAAAAAGTCCCTTTTTGGAAAAAAAACTCAGCTCTGCGGGCAATTGATGTAGAAAATTCATGGTTGGGTCGCAAATACGATTGTTTCAAAACAATACCAAAGGAAGATCCTTCGGATGCGCAAAATACTGACTCGGAAAAAATAGATGACTAACCCCATCAACGAATCCCGCAAACTCCTCCCAACAATTATGAAATCAAAGTTAATACCTGTACACACGTTGAAGATTATCGTTGTCAATGGGCTACTGATCACTCCGCATTCGCTTAAAAACCCGTAAATTGGAATGTTATAAGCTGTGGCAGGCTCCAGACAGTTCATCGTATTGTCTGCATCCAAAAAAGTCACACCGGAAGATGAATAACCAGTTGTGTTGTCATAGCAGTAACCATCAAGAAAACCAGTTGTCGGAAGGAGAGTCGAATTCGATGCCACAATAGTGATGGTATCAGTTGAAGCTTCAATTTGAGCTCCAGTTACATTTGGAGCTGAGAAAGAAAAAAAGGAAACTAGGCATGATTTATTTCTCAAATTTTATCCAGAATGACATTTTACGAATACTTTACCTTACAGCTGAATTAACTAAAAAATTTTTCTTTTGATGATAGTGGAAATCTAACAGAACTTTTTTTACAGCTAAATTACAGTGAAAAAAAATCAAGAAAAATTAGAGACCAAAATCAGCTCCGTTTATCTAGATTGGATGAAAAATCCCATAAACCCAACAAAAATTTTGATAGTCAAAAACAAAAAATCATGAACTCGAATCATAAGAAAGAAAGAAAGAAAGAAAGAAAGAAAGAAAGAAAGAAAGAAAGAAAGGAAGAAATAAAGAAAGAAAGAAAGAAAGAAAGAAAGAAAGAAAAAGAAATAAAAAAGTCAAGCTTAGTATATATAATGGAAAAAATAAAGTATCGAGAAGCTCTTTGGTTTGTAAGGTTTTTATTTGACAAGGGGTATTGATGCAAAAAGAAAAACAGGCATTTTTAAGCCAGTTGCAAACTTGTTACTGGAGAGCATATCTTGTCACATGTTTATAAAAATAATTGAAAACTAAACTGAAATAGTCATAAGCCAAACAACCAAAGTAATAAGCGAATCGTGAATTATCAAAATTTTGTTGATAAAAAGAAAATACTGTTAATAATTTAAAAAATCCTGTATTCAATTTTACACTTAGAAAGAAGTTACAAATTTGGGTAAAACTTGAACAATGAAACAAAAAATGTTCGATTTCAATGCCTGCTAAGTACTAACACAAGATGATACTGATCAAAAATCATTAAAAATAGCATGCATAGAATGCTTCTTGACTTCATTATATGTTGAAAAAAAATCGACAACGCCCAAAAAACAAGAAAAATGCCACAAACTTGATCGGCTCTAGTTAAAACTATCTACAAAAAAAGAAGAAAAAATTGAAATTCTTCGTCACAGAAGATGACGAAACAAATTAAGGTCTCAAACTAAATTAATGAAATCTTTTATCAAACCTTGAAGCAAGATGAGTTCCATCAAAATAATCTTATTTTTTTTTGTTTAACTTGAATCCAGTTACGACTGCTTTGGAATAGTTTGCATCTCGAAAAATTTGAATAAAATTGCGCAAAAAAACTCTTGCTTTGTAAACCTCATTACCCAGCAGCCATGAAAAACAATTCGAATTTGCTAATGTAAGGTAATAGTTAGGAACGATAGCCTACCTCAAATCTAGTCATCGAGGAAACGTTGTTCTGAGCTCAAAGTTAAAAATACTTTTCACCAGTGATCATTCTTTATAAGATTATGGAGATTTAGAGATTGTCAATTTGGGACATTTAACACGCGACATATTTCATGCTATTAACGCGTCAGCGGAAATTTATTACGTCTCAGAAAAGGTTTTTATATATATTGCTTATTTATATGCTTATTAGTATATGCTTATTTATATGCTTTATAGTCTAGTTATTATATTGCTATATAGAAAATATACATTTTGTACCTTACATAGCGTGTGGGGGAATGTTTTTCAAAAACATTTAAACTGTTGTCCAGTTTTTAAACTTTTTGTCATTTTTTGAAAGCGAACACTACTTTATAGTTCTTAAAAAGCATTTGAAACATTTTGGGCTTTGCTTTGGTATGAGCAGTCTTGTTCCGAATAAAACTTTTGGAACCTGATCTAAACTATATTTTGTTATTGGTTGTAAATTGGATATTTTATCACTATAAAATATTTAATATTAACCAATCATGATCCATCTAACTAACAACCCACTTATTTGTAAGTGCTGAAATTACTTGTAATTTCAGCACCAGAGAGATATGAATTTAACTTAGAAAGTAGTTACCTCTCCAAGAGAACTTCAACAATCGCAACAAGCCAGTAAACTCTAGATCTATTGAGCCCAGCAGAGACTAGTTAAACACCCTGAGACTAGTAGATATTAGAGCAAGATTAGGATCGGTATTAGACTAAGAAGTTGCAAGAATCTATCCGGCCGAAAATAAGATAGCGTGACGAGCAGACGGTGTACCCTATCCGAAATTACTCTATGAGCCAAGCAATAAGCTTAACTCACTTTAATGGAATTCTGTTTGTTTGCTTATAGTTAAAACTGAAAATAATCTAGAAATGAGAAAAAAAAAACAATTCCAAAAAAAACTTAATTTTAATTTCAAACTCGAAGATTAAAACTGTACTTTAAACAATTTCAAAAAACCACTCTAATTATAAACAAAAAAACCGGAATCAGTACCCTTCCGTTGCAATTTGCATGGTTTTTCCTCCGCAATCTTAAATATTTGGTCACGGAATTCGCAATTTTGGTCGCAGTTTTAATCATGGATTCCAGAGCTTTTGTTTTAACCAATGGTCGCGGAATCTGAAGCCAAAAATAAAATCAAAGGAATGCAGAATTGGTGATAACGATTTTTGAGGTACAAAACAATTAAATTTCAATTTGCTTAAGGTACACACCTAGGCTTCGTACTGATTTTTTTTGTGAATAATTCTTTCGCATCGACTTAGTGTTTTACAATTGGCATGGAAAAAAGCAGAGTAAAAAAGATCAAATATATTTGCCTTAGTTAGGCTTTGTAATATCATAAAACTGTTTATATTCGCATAGTAAAAATGTTATGCGAGGTAGAGAGAAACGCAAAGCGTGCTGAGTCTTGTACGAACTGGTCTGCTCATAGAGCAAAAGAATTTCGAAAATCATAAAATTATATATACATCATGTAAATAAATGCAAACCCGTGCAAGCAGAGACAGATCTGGAGACAGTTCGACTGTCGGGGCAGAGCTTGTTTGCAGCTGTAACAGTTACTGAAAATTTTCTTCCAGAGTTCAGACCTCCAATCACGTAGGGAAGTTCAGATTGAAGCACGGTAACTTTTTGAAAGTCGTTGTCATCTATGTCCACTTCATATTGAATATTAGACGATGAGTTTCTACTGCTGTTCAAAAGAAGCGATGTAGTGCCATAGGAAACCAGTGAAACTTCCGGTGTCTTCGGAACTATAAAATCAGAAGAGCATTACGGTTGGTTATTTCTATCAAAAAAATTTGCTATAATTATTATTGAAAAAGGTTTTGGATCAAAAGTTAACAGCCACCCTCCTCCCCTTCTCTCATCATCGTCCTAAAGCGATATAGACGAGAATCAAGCTCATGTACCTCTGCCAGAGGATTCTGACGATGAAAATCGGGATAAAACAAATCCTGGTCTTCGACTAGTCGATTTCAAAAACCACGCAACCCAAGGCCGACTAACTGTACCGTCTAATCTTTTTCTTTTTATAGGATGTTTATATGGTATAGGATGTACCAGAGGTTTTATTCGAGTTTCAATTGTAAGAAAAAAGCTGGAATTTGAAAACCTCCTCTCCCTAAACGTCTCAAAAGACACTATTTCCAAATTCAAGACTCCAAAAAAAAGAAAGAAAACTGTCAGACCGTTGAAGGTTTTATTTGCTCACACTGTAACAAAATCAGTTTTTGAAGATACAATTGTTCAACAATCAAGAAATTAAAATCAACTCGAATTCACACTGGCAAACCAAATTAAAAGAGAACAAAACTTAGCTCTACAAAAACGCCAAAAAGTTTTTATTACGTCCTTCCCTCCTCATAAGTCGCTTTGAAATAGCGTCCCATCACCATTACCAATATGCTACAGGTGCTTTTAAACTAATCAACCTACAACTCGATTTGTTCAAGCAGCTATCGTAGCTGCAAAAATGCAGACACCAACGTTGTATTCCTATACGGAGCAGACCCACAAAAAATGTTTTAACGACATAAACTGCATCAATCAGATGCAAAAGATAAATAAAAAGCTGAGGATTTAAAATCAGTCACTCAAATCTCAGCAGGAGAGAAAAATTTTCGAAACTCTTCAAAAAATTCAAATAATTTTTTATCGGCCTTCGTATTTTCATTGTGATAAAACTTTATAAAGTTCGATTAATTTTTACTATTTATGCTCAATCACCTTACAGAGACTTACGTTACCACCTACTGTGATTTAGCGCCATCACAAGACGACATATTAACGATACACTCTTGTCTTTGTTAAGACTTTATGATATGAATTCAATTTGTTAATTTTATAATTTCACATTTTTGATGCCCTATTTTGATACACGTAAAAACTCACCCCATTAGAAGCGTGGACGTTCTGAATCAACTTCAGTACCTCCTTTTTCCCCTGGATAATATCAGCATAAATGCAGACGAATTACGTCAATATAAATTATTTGGTTTATATTACCAAAAATGCTGATTGCGAATATGGAAGTTAACCGAATATGGTTATTTAAGTAAACTAACAGCATAAATCTAAGAAGCAAGCGTGAGAAAACAAGATTAGTCCAATCAACAAACTTTTGGAACGTGTTTAATATCGATTGTCAGTCTTCAAATCAGGGGCGGATCTAGTATTTTCTCGAGGGGGGGGGGCGGATTTACAAAAAAAATCGCAAATTTTCTGCGCCGCAGGCAAATTTTTGAAAAAACAGTCAAAAAAGCCGTTTTTGGGCACTTTTTGAAAAATTTTGACAAAAAAAATCGCGTTTTTTTTGGCGCGCGCTCCCCCTCAAAGTAGTATATATTGGCGCCAAAGGCGCCTTTAGAAAAATTTTAGGGTCGGTCGGCCAAAAATGGATTTCTGAAAAAGTATCAAAGGGGGGACCCTTTGGGTCGGCAGGGGGTCGAATCCCTAAGGAGGGAGCGTCCGCCCCCCCCGCCCCCCCTAAATCCGCCCCTGCTTCAAATAGAAAGCGAAAAGATGCCAAATCATTGGCTTGTCGATTTTTGTTTCTAAAGCGCAAAACAAAACAACAGTCAATTTTGCTCAAGGCTTTCTTTAGCTTAAACGGTCTTCTAATTTATTAATTCCCAGCTCCTCCCAACCCTCTGGCCAATAAAAATTTATTGTATCAAAAACGATAAATCTCATCAGTGAATAAAATACTTTAGCTTAAATATAAAATCCAGCCTCATAACATACATTCTCTTCATAATATTTTGTCAATCCATAATAATCTTTTATTGATGATTTTTGTGCCAGAAAAATAATATATTGGAAAAAATAAAAACTTTAAGGGTAGATCAAAGATTTAGTTCTATTATTAAAAAAAAAATCTGAGCAATAGGTAGAAAGAACCTTATATTGTACTAGCAGCGATTTGGTTGATCGTATTAGTTCACGCCAGCTAGCCCAGTTTTTAGAATGCGTAAATTTAAAATTTTTAGCAAAAATATATAAACTACATGTGCTTAGGCTATCATGCGGTGGCTCTTCTAAACAGTATACCCAGACCACATTTATGTACAGCCACTCAAAAATACGGATAATTACAGGAAAAAAGCCAACAAATATATTTTTTTTAAATCAATGATAAAATTCTGTTCAAAATGCAGTAGAATTTAATCGAAATTTCAGTTTTGCAAATTCTTACATGCAAATTTGACTGATAAGCTGGTTAACTCAGACCAGCTTTTCTCGCCACTGAGACAACTTTTGAACTTCCTTTTAGAATCAGAATCAGCCAGCTCCACTTTTTAGAGGTCTAATTTTCATATGAGTTCAATTGTCCTGATTACTATGTCAATTCTACCGGAACTCCAAGACCAGCTCTGTTTTGAGGTGTGTTCATGATGTTGCGTCACGTCAAAAATACCTCATCAGCTATATAACAAAATTGACCAGGATTATTATATATTATATATAAATCTACTCATCTGAAACGTCTACGTCCAATAACGTATACAAAGTAGGTTATTATTTAACTTCATCAAAATACTGATTTTTTTGTCTTCTCTTACGCTGTGTGCAATTCAAAATGAATTCATGCAGTTTCAAAACAGTATGAAATCACTTTGACCTATGACTAACTTTAATTTAGAAAAACTACAGGCCAAAGTGAACAATCTCTTCCCTTACTAGACCAGGTGAACCATCTCCTCTAGAAATTAAATGACAAATTCAAGCCATAAGGCCTACTTGTGCTATGCTCAAATCTCATTGGCTGAGAGTTATTACTTTTAACCAAGTGCACTATCTCCTTCCTAAATTGATTTAGGGGGCAGATTGTTCACTTGGTCGGAAATACAACTTTGACAAGGAAGCTGCAACTCGCATGAAATGGTCAAAAATTTGGCACCATAACGTTCAATTGAGACGTGCGAATTTGGCTAGGAAACATTGTATTTTTAGAACACAAGCAACGCTTGGGAGCGGCGGTCAAGTGTTTACTTCTTCGCCTATCATCTAAATGTCGGATGTTCGCGGCTCACCATGATTCGTGCTCTTTGCTTGGGGGTGAGTAAGCTTTACCCAGGCCAAAAAATGCAAATAGCTCTCAAACTGGGACGAAACAGCGGTTCTGCGTAAATAGCTGAACATCTTATATGTTGGTCCTTTCCTTAGTGAATAAACCATCTTAAATGTCCATTACAATACTGTGACTGACGTTGAGTGTTATTAACTGACGTTGTTAGGCCCATAAATGTACGATTCGATCATAGAGACACAAAAACGCATTTGATTTAAGTTGTATTCAAAAAATAGGCTTAAAAATATCTATTTAACTCAGGTAAAATGAATTTTATTCTCTAAATCATTTGCGTTTCTTCTTTGGACAAACAATTTCATTTCCTACAAAATAAAAAGTCATTTCTAATTGTCAATATTTGGTGCCATTTTTGAAAGAGTTCCAAGCGCCTTGCATTCTCCACACGCTGAAAGCATAGCTGAGTCTCTCCTGCTGAATGTAACTGCAAGCTGGAGGAGCTCTCAGGTCAAGTTCATTACATTGCAACACTTGGTAAAGAAACTCAATATACTTGCATGCCAACTTCAATGTCTGAATTTTACTCAGCTTATCCGAAGGAAGGGTCGGAATTATTGCTCTCAATTGCTGAAACGTCTCATTTAACGACTGCGTTCTTTGTCTTTCTCTTATATTGGCCAACGCTCTTTGCTGCTGCAACTCTTCATAAGATGTCGCTGACGCCGCTGGTGAATTTGAAATCTTTGAACCCTTGTCACCTTCGCGAGACATTCGAGCTCGTTTTTCACTGCTCGATTCTAGACTATCGTCATTTTCGTTCATATGTCGGCCATTCTCGGCTTCTTTCTTGCATGTGATTGGTCGTTTGCGGTGATTGGAGGTCAATATGGGCATTTCGGGAGTGGCGTCCTGTTGGAGCACTGCTTTCGTGGCGGGGTAACACTGATCGTTTTGGGTGACGTTATTGTTTCCGAGATCGATTGTCGAGTCGTAATTAAGGTTGCAATCTGGGAAAAGCGACTCCATCTTGAAGTCTCTGACAAATCTTCGCGGACGAATAAGACGATCACGGCAAAAAACGCAGGTTTCCTTGAATAACTCGATTATGGAAATGCAATGTTGAAGATTCAATCTAGGTTGAGATCTAACTGATTTATTAATGCAAATAGATTAGATTGTTATCTGTGCACCCAGTTTCCTCTTTTTCAAATAAGAGTGCCAAGTGTCTGGTTGCTTTGTACCCTCTGGGTGACTGATCAGTTATATTATTGACTGTGTAGGGGAGAGACGAAATAGGGCGATAAGTTGATTGCGGGTGAAACACAGGTGAGTTGTGTAGTTTTGCGTTTCATGTGGCCTTTCACTGATTAGAGAGGGCGCAATTATAACTCAGACACTGTGGCGCCAACAACACATGGCGTGTTTCCAGAATGTTTCCAGAATAGTTGTGGATTGGTAGAAAAGCAAAGCACGGGAATGCAAGCTTTGCTATGATAGGTGACCCCTAATGCATTAAAATACAAAAACCAGGCGAATATGATTTGGTTTGAGAGTAAAATTGTACCGAAACTGGTAGCAAAACTATAAAATAGATCCCGAAAACCTGCGTTTTAATTTATGCTGGCCTAATTCTTTTCTGGTGGAATATTTAGAATGCCTTTATTTCTAGCTGGGACGTTAATTAAAGCCAGAAGTGTTAATAGAAGTATCGTGGCTTTTGCTAAATCCATTAGTAGTTTTCCTAACTTTCTTCTAAAATTATTAAGCCCGTGAGTTTACCCCAATGATAATAAACAGGGATTTGTTCCAAAACAATTTGCAAAGCATTCACTAATCCCTTGTTGTACCGGATCGACACTTAATACTACACGCTACACTTCAGTACTCGCAAAAATTTACTTCGACTCGAGCTAAGCCCCTCCCCTATCGCCCTCCCCCAACGAACCCAATCGCATTTACACGTTTCCAACTTGTTTTCTCTGGGTAACAAATACATTCTCTACCTTGTATCATGATTAGAGTTAACTTATTTTCCCAATTACGATTCAGATAAAAACACTAGATAGATAAGCTAAGTATCATTTAGAAAACGCCAGCGGAACTGTTTTGAAACAATAGAACAATTTTAATATCAAAGAAAACAGGTCAAAAAGAATCTATTGCTCAATAATTTACCTACGGATAAACATTTTGGTCAGCATATCAAATTAATCAGAAATTTAAATTAATTCTCGTTGCTTTATGAAGTGGTTTTTCTGCCATGAATTTAACTATTCTCGGGGCGCAACAATCACGCATCGATTTACATAAATTTTAAGTATTCTAACCCCAAATTATCAAAACATATTAATAAAACGGTCAAAACTGTCAAATAATGGAAGTACCTGATAAGATATCAAATTAAGCATTCGCTGTCAAATTAGACAAAAAGCTACTGCTAATTAATGCTTGCGAGTTTAGTTAGTTTCAAATTGTCTTCATTCTCTAACTCATGAGCTAATCTCGAGTCATTTCCTACTATCAGGTCATCGTGGAGCAGAAATGCATGCCATTTGATTGACCTCTTCTGTTGACCCCAGTTTATATGAGTGATGATGGGGTTGTTCTATGCGTCTGGGAAGATGAATTTGAAGAAAGCACAGAGTACTGCCAGTATTATGATGAACATGGGGATCTTGCTCAGCAACAGGATCTGAAATACACAACCTCAGTCCTATATCTAACTTTAAGAAAGACACATAGGACTTAACCAAGAGTTGAAGAGCACTGAACAGTTAATGGGGCTCATTTTCCTGACCCCTTCCCGTCCCCAAACTCATTTAAGCATCACTTTTATGGTGACACGAGACGTTTTTACAAAGTCAAGTATATAGACTTAACATGTTAGGAATAATGAGTCAGTCTGCTAATTTTGATAACAATCGTAATTGTGATTAAAACATTTACGCGGTAAAAATTTGAAAGCGGAGTAGAAAGTTAATCTAATATTTGACAAGATCTGAAAGAGTACAAAGATAATTGTACGTGTACTCACACTCTCCTGTTCAGCTGGTGTGTTGAGTTGGTTTACTCTGTCTAGGAGACTACAAGAGGACGCATTAAGTGACTGTCGCTGCGTCTGAAGATTGCACAGCTCCTCCGACACCTGCTGGATGGCCTACAACCAACACAACAAAATTATAGTATTTTAGAAGGAAGCAAATTTGGATATTTCAGAGGCACTCAAGTCCGATGTTTGAACACAGTGGCAAAGCAGCAATTCGCAAACACGAGCAAAAAAAGGCAAGGATCTTTAGAAATTGCAAAACATGGAAAATGCAACGAAATACAAATATCAGCTCCCAAACAAAAAAAATGACACTACGGGATTCAAACGCGGACATACAGACCAAGGGTCACTTACCTGAACGATTATATAAGGATACTTCAACGATTAATAACAAAAAACCTGTGAAGTTGAAACAAACAAGAGTAAATATAACAAACAAAAAGCTGACTTGTTTTTTGAAAACAGCTCCACTTTCGAACTTCAAAGAAAAAAATAGATAGCCTTAAAGCTCTTTGAATTTCTAGAACATTTTATGATTGTCATTTTTTGATAAAATTAACCCAATTTGAGAAAACTGGACCCAGACGCAAAATATTTATTGAAAACTAAAATCAAATTTTGAAACTAGAATTGATCACAATTTTCATGAATTTTACACTTTTGCTGTTCGATTTTGGAATCCAAAAAATGAAAAAAAAAATCGAGAAATCCACAACTAAAACTTCAAGATTCTGTCAGGAATGATGTATTTATGGAAAGTTGTCCAGAAACACAGTCGACGGCGTTTAATGAAGTCTAAAGACGTTTATCGAGCCAAAACTGAACCAAAAAAAATTTGAGTAAGTTCCCTTAGAGCCAAAAAACTAAATTTTTTCATGAAACCTTCTACAATGTATATTCTAAGATTTTAAGCTTTTTCTGCTATCTAGAGGGGAGCATTCAAACTATCTTTCCTTAAAATTATTCAAAATTAGGTCACTTAGCCGACAAAATGAAAGCCAAAATCATTTGCGCAAAAAAAAGTTTTTAAGCAAAAAAAACAACGAAAAAAGAAATATACAAAGTCAAGGTTAGTACAATTACAAACAGCAGAAGTAAATCAAAACACTAAAAAAAACTACAATGAGAATTGCGTACAGCAAGCAATCAACTCGACGATTTGACAACTAGGCCGAAAAAACAAGCTGAAAATAAACAAAGCCAACATACAGTTGGAAAAGAGTCAATGAAAGCAAATGAACAGAAAGAAAATGCTGACTTGAATTTTCAAAAATCTTATCTTTTGAATTTCAGAGAAAAAAAGATGGCCTTAAGCTCTTTGAATTCGTAAAACAATTTATGATGCACACTTTTTTGTTAAAATTAATCCAATTTGAGACAACTGGATCAATAGGCAAAACTTTTCTTTCACTGGGAACTCTGATGATTAATTTCTAATTGCGAACTTAAGTCGATCACGTTTTTCGTGATTTTTACACTTTTGCTGTTCGATAGTGGAGTTTGCCTTGTTTTCAACAAGGAATACGAACTGAACTTACAAAGAAATCATAAGTCAAATCGCGAAAAATCAAGCTTGAGCGTAAACAAATTTTAAGGCTTTTTCCTGAAAAAAAAAACAGCAAGACCTATATAAGAGTACTCAATAAGTTCAGTACTCTTAATAAAATTAAATGCGGCGCCTTCTGTGCTACTTGCTGAAGTAGCATAGAATGCTGATATGAATATAACTTGATACCAAAATTTTTACCCTGCTTGCTTTCCTTTCGGCGGCCAGCCGGAGTCGGAAACACTTCCCGCAAAGTTGTGGGCCTGAAAATTTTCACCCATTTCGGATATAAATTGCAAATTTTTTTATTTTCACTAATTTTTTAATAAGCAGTCTGCTGAAAACTTTTTTAGCTGATAAATTGTTCTTAAATGATTTACAGCAAAATTATTGGTCCAAAATTTTATCTTATGTTTGAGAGTTTTATCTTATGTTTTATCCTACCTAAAAGATTGTTACATATTTACACTTATTAATCCGTCGTTTGTATAGACTTTAAAAGAAAAAGAATAAATTCAAGATTTAAAAAACAGCATTTCAGAACAATTTTATGCTGGCCTTTCTTTAAAAACAGCCAATTGGAAAAGAGTCAATGAATGCAAGTAAAGAGAAAAAATATACTGGCTCTTAAGGCTCTTTTTATTTCTAAAACAAATTATGGTTGGTACTTTGGTGATAAAAAATTATTTCAATTGGAGAAAACTGGATCAATAGATGAAAACTTTATTTCGCTGGGAAATCTGAAAACTAAACACCACTTTCGAAATTAGAAATCGATCACAATTTTCGTGACCTCACTTTAACTGTTCCATTCTGGAGTTTGCTTTCCTTTTAAGGAAATGAATTGAATTTTGAAAGAAAACAAAAATCAAACCGCGAAAAACTAAACTTGAGCCTCAACAAGACTTTTTCTGAGAAAAAAAAACAAAAAAAATCATCAGGACCTATAAAAGAGTCTGAACTACGTTCATCGACTCTTAATTAGCCGACACTTCTGAAACCGAATATTTCCCGTTTGAGGAAAAAAAGTCCTGTCCGATTCGAAACCATAATCTTTGCCGTCCCAGGCGTATTCGTTACCTCCAGACCAAGTGTTCCGAAGACGCAAAAAAACTTAAGTTCATTATGAACTGAACCTAATTTTAGCATTTCTAACTTTGACCATTCAGTGAACAAAGTTATTCAAGGGAAAAGGTCTAGTGCCCGATTGCAAAACTTTGCTGATCGCCAGGGTACTAATATTTAACTAAGTTTAGCACTATGCTCCCCATCTGATCAACTGCAAAACTGAATTTCATGCATTGTTTATGACTAGCACCTTTTTTAAATTCACTTTTGAAACAACAAAACATTCATATTTTTCCTGGCCTTCATACTTTTGCCTTTCGATAGTAGAGCTTGCCTTCCTTTTAAAAAGAAAATGAGCAAAACTAAAAAAAAAGAAATCAAAAATGAAACCGCGAAAAAACCAAATTTGAGCGTGAAAAAATAGTCACGACCTATGTAAGAGTCTTCATTACGTTCATCGACTCTTAAAACTCATCAAAACATATAAAAGTGACACTTTGTTCAGTTACACAAAAAAACTGATCATATCAAGGTGCCGCCCTGAATAATCCAACCTCTCGTTAACGTCGTTATAGTATTACTTGGTCATAAAATTGCTAAAACCAAAATATTCCTTTGCTGCATTTTATCCTCCAGGAGCGTAGTAAAGTACAAAATGATATAAATTCTGTCTGGTAGAGTATTAAAAAGACCAAATTGCTTGCCTCAACTCAATTTGAAATGATTTCGGGGCCGGATTAATCTCTTCAATAGGAAAAAAATGATCGCATGTTAAAATGGTTTCTTATAATCGAAGAACCGAATGCGCAAAATTTCTCAACACCCCCTTAAACTGACTAAATTTATCGCTAATTTCTTCGGAAGTTTCGAATACTGAGCTCTGATTGGTTGACAAAGTAACTTTCTCTCATTCAGTACTTTGCGAATGACGAATCCCCCCTCCCGCGCGTTAATAATCCCAAATCCCTATAACTACACAAAAATGATCGCGGTAAAAATCACTTTTTCAATTTTGAGCTCAAGGTATCAATATATTTCACATTAAAAAAGAAAGTTCCGTTAAAAAATGCAAGTTAAAAAGTCCTAACAATTCACAAACTAGGGTGTCTTGAAGTCTCCACAAGAGCCCTGCTCTGAAAACTTGAAAAAAGGCTTAAAAAATAATACTATAAATAAGCAATAGGTCAAATACTTATACGGTCCATTAGACCACTGAGACTTTATGCTTCATACCCTTTCACACAAACTTGAAAAGTAATTTCCAGGCAGCAATGAGTGTGCTTCATTTAGGTGGATACAAGTCATGCTATTAAATCGCATGCCAATAATACCAAAATTAAACATAGAAAGTTGCGACATAGGATAGAAAAAAGTGACTTGATGTTTTAACACAAGTAGTGCTCGAGGGAAGACGCATACCGTGATAGCAGTCTGCATCTGTTCGTGTTCAGCTCTGTCGTGTTTCTGTCGCAGCTGGTTTAGTGCGTCCTTGAGGGACAGAAGAGCACTGCCTATCTCACTCTGGTTCTCCCTCAGTCTCACGTGAACAAACCGCATCTCGCTCTCCAGTCTCTCCCTCTCCGCCTCACTCCTACATGGAAAATCGTCACACTGTTATTTCTCATGAAATGCAACTAGAACAAAGTTTATAAGGTCAATGAAAATGTTGGGCATAGTTATTACAGTTACCGCACCAAAGTTGTACCTTTGCATTTTGTGCACTTTTTAAAAGATCATCGCATTCTTTTCCGCTGATACAAAATCGGAGTATCAAACTAGAACAATGGTAGAAAAAAGCCCATAGATATCGATAAGCTGAATTTCAGTTGGGTGAATGAACAAACGACTGAAAAGTTAACTTAATACGATCAGCAACCGGGTCAGCTTAAAACTCAAGTAGATTTTGGACGCTCCTTTCCTAGCTGATTCCGAGATTACATGAGCACAGAGTCGTGTCATCAAAAATGAGCGTGAAAATAGTCAAATTGATGGAAAGAATGGTAGATAAGAGATTCAGAAACAGTTACCCACGTACCCAGTAGTACCTCCCGGTAGAAACCTGAACACCGTTTAAAATATCTGAACTATAGAGACAGGGCGCATTTATAATTGACAGATCGATTAGATGTGGAAAAACCCTTCATTTTAAAACATACTTTTTGTACAAGCCTTCATTTGCAAAACAGTGAAGAAAATGCTGTGCCAGGGTAGCCGATTTTTTGTCCCAGGCTAGACCGATTCTTTATAAAAATTCTTCCAGCTATTGATTATCTCCGTTATCTACCAGATAGATTTTGCGCTCACAAGAGAAAAAAAACAGCAATTCAGGACACAACAAACCAACACGGTTAAGTTCATGATAACTTAGTAACTTCATGATAACTTAAGTTCATGATAACTTAGGCCTCTTGATAGCCTCTCCAATTCACAGAAACCAAAATTTGGGAGCTTTCCCGCTCTATGCCATCCACGGCGGTTAAAACTCTTTTGTAGTTGGAATACATAACTTTTAAGATCCCTTATGCAGCAAAAATAAGTCTGACCTCCTGAGTTTGTCGATGAACTTGACAGGCGTCCTCTGGAAGGCACCGGTTGGCAGCTGCAGTTCCTCCAGAGATCCCTGAGACAGCTGGTCACCCATGTCACTCCTGCTGCTGTCTGCCCCTCCCCCTGCACTCCGGTCAACCAGGCCCTCCCTTTCACTCGCAACTCTCAAGGCTGCTTCTAAAAGGGTAGTTTTATTGTAGTTTTTGAACCGTGGATATTTTCCGATTTGAGAAAAAATTGATAAAAGACTTCTTTATATTTAATTAAACTTTTAATTATCCATATCCATAACCGGGCATTTCAAATCTCAATAAGAAAAACAACGACACATTAACGCCGGAGATTTAACAAATCAAAAACTACTTAAATAAGCCTTCATGAATAACTTTCAACCTCTCTGATCAATCAGTCAAAAATTCCACCAGTTGGTTGACTTACCAGTTTCTCTTAACTTCTCCTTCAACCTATCACATTCTTTCTTCTGATCGGCTTGACTCTTTTCAATCTTCTTATTCAATACTTCAATTTCACTCCTCAGTTGAGCTTCAATACTTTTCACGCCATTCAGTTGTTTCTTCAACTCTGCTAATTCGCCGTCTCTAGTTGATAACTGCTGACTATGTTCACTCTTTTCGTTGTGCATCAATGAACGCGCTTCAGCTAGTTGCAGTTCCAGAGACTGAAAACATAGAAGAAAGAGCAAATCAATATACGTTTAAAAGCCCTGCTATCCATTAACGATTTTTTTTGCAAATAGTCAAATAAAAGAACGCTCTTAAAATATAGAGCATTTTAAGATGGTAAAGATCTTTTAGACGCGGTTTGGATTTCTAAAACAAACTTCAAACAGTTGTCTCGATGTCGAGAAAAACTGGTGAGAAATTTTCAATTTTCGTAATTGATTACCAAGAATTTTACTTTAAGCATGTGCTCTCAATCAAAATATAGCCGCCAACAGACTGTTGGAAAACTGAATAAGAACTCACGGAAACCGGATAAAAAACTAATTGAAAAATTTTCAGCTTTTGAAGAAAATTTCAATAAGTTTACGCTCTTTGAATTTCACGAATCGTTTATGTTGGGCAAAAAGTTTTAGTGGTTATCTTATTTAGGGGAAACTGGATCATTACTTATAGAAAATTCAAAACCATTCTTGAAAGAAAAAATTATTCACTTTATTCTCGTCCTTTACACTTTGCTGTTCAAAAGTGGAGTTTGCCTTGTCTTTCACAATTTAAAATAAACAAATTAAAAAATAAACTATATGTTCAGACAAAAATTCAAATTTGAGCATAATTGTTTTCCGCTCGAACTCACGACTTATATGAGTGAAAATCACTTCGTTCTTTTACACTTGATATACATTTCTTGATCTTGATGATTATTGCAGATCAGTTTAAAATCGATCTGTTCCCTTATTTTAGAAAAAAATATAGCCAACAGCCAGTGGAAAGTGTCAATGAACGCAAGAAAACCGGAAAAAAATGATTGAATGACTTTTGTTTGCAGTTCATTTTTCGAACGTCAAAAAAATTACCTTAAATTTACTACTAAAAATATGGCCGTAAAGCTCTCAGAATTTCAAAAGCAACACAAGAGATTGACACGTTGATAAAAGTAACTCAATTTGAGAAAACTGCATTAATAGGTAAACATTTTATTCCGCTGGGAAAACTAAATAATTAAAAGCCACTTTCAAAAGTAGAAGCAGATAATTTTCGTGGACTATCCACTTTTGCGGTTCGATTGGACAGTTTGCCTTCATTTTAAAAGAATTTAGCTGATCTTGAAAAGAAATTAAAATCAAAACAAATTGTAACTTTTCGGGAACAAATTTTAACTTTTCGTGAAAAAAAAAACAGAAAAAAATCATCACGACCTATATAAGATTCTTCACTACGTTCATCGACGCTTACTAACTATACTTAACAAAAGTATTATACGTTTTTCATTATAATCTCGTTCTGAAAAAACTGTCAAAACACGTTTTGAGGAAAAAGACAATCACTAGCATTCAAGTAGCCTTGAAAAAAATTCACGACGAGGCAACTAAGGCAACAATACTAAGGTACTGCTTGAGCTGAAAAAATATAATAAAACTTTTCGTAAATCCAAGTTTGCAAGTTTCGTATATCCCTCTCCCTCGTGATGAACATATATACATAAAAATCGAACTTCGCCCATGAAACAGATCGATATGATGCCACCAAACAATATAACATAAGCCAGAAACCATATAAGAGGAAAAAAAGGAAACTCTAAAAACCTGATTTGAATTTCAATCAACCAACAGAGCCAGCATACAGCTGAACGTACATAGCCAAAAGATAGTAGGAACAGAGTCAATGAACGCAAATTAACATAAAAAAACTTGTTTTTTTTTTAAAAAAAAATATCAACCTTGGAATGTCAAGAAAAAAGGTCTTTGAAATTCTAGAATAGTTTGTCATTTGAACTTTTTTCGATAAAATTAACCCTATTTGAAAAAAAAACGGGATCAATAGGTTTTTTTGTTAAAGAAATCTGAAAATTCAATTCCAATATCGAAACTAGAAGTCAATCATGTTTTTCATGAAATTAACACTTTCGCTGTTCGATAGTGGAGTTTTCCTTCTTTTCAACAAAGAATACGAACTGAACTTACAAAGAAATCATAAGTCAAATCGCGAAAAAGTAAGTTTGAGCCTGAACAAATTTAATGACTTCCTGAAAAAAAAAACGAATTAACAAAAATCATGACGACCTAGATAAGAGTCTGGAGTACTTCATCGACTCTAAAAAAGGAGGCCTTGAAGCTTTTTGAACTTCTAGAAAAATTTATGATTCACACTTTTTTGATCAAATAAACCGAATTTGAGAAAACTGGGCCAATAAGTAAACTTTTTTATCATCACGACCTGTAGTAGAGTCTGAACTACGTTTATCGACTCTCAATAAGGGAAAACAAAAAAAAACGTTTGGCTTATTTAAAACATTTTCAATGATCAAATTTCGTATAAAAATATCTCATTAAAGATTCTTGAACTTTTTTTATTCAAAGTATTTTTTATTCGTAAAATATATTTTTTTTATTTGCAACAAAATGGATCAAGTTTTTTAATCTACTGGGAAATTTTTAAGTTAAAACCTTTTTAAATAGACTTTCAAGTTTCTTCACGCCATTTCCTTTTTCGAATTGAACAGCCTACCTTTTCTTTCTTTCAGTATATGAATATTAAAAAAACGTCAAACCGAAAAACATCAAACCCGAAAAAACATCATCATTACCTGGATATGTAATTACTACGTTCATTGAACCTCGGAAATAATAGAACTAAACGTGTATTCAAAATTCAAAAGGCCTCAAAATTTTTATGTTGGCTGAAAAGTCTGTTGCGACCAAATGATTCATAATATTTCGTGAGACAAATTGTTAACCTGTAAAAGTGTGTTCTGATCTCATAACGCAGGCTAATCACAATGGTAAATCTTTTAGAGACTTTTCATCTCATACCTTTTTTGTACAAGGGTTAGCACAAAGTAACAGCATCTCGCTTTGATATATATATATATATTTTTTTTTTTTACTGTTCTGTTATTTAGGTTACAGCTAAAATATAAAACCTATCTAATACACTTACTCCTAATGTTTTAGTCTTCTGCTCTACGCTACTCTTCAGCAACTCTACATTTGCGAGCAACCTCTCGTTATTTTGCCGCAGGGCTTCAAACTCCGCCTGCCTATCTTCAGACAAGTGTGAACAGAAAGTCTGTAGCTGTTCCGAGTGCTTCTTGATATCCGACTCCAGAGCCGAAAGGTAAATCTCACTCTCATTGAAACCCGAGTCCTCTAGGGGCTCAATAAGTTCTTTATCCACTCCTGGTTCCTCGCTTGATCCCGGTTGTGTCGGCGAGAGGTCTTGAGATTCGGTTAAGTTCAAATCATCTGCTTCTCTCTGTTCTTTAATGGCCTGATCAACTGATCTCTCGTTGAATTGAGTTTGATGCTCGACCTCTGCTGTCACGATAGATCCACTGGCAACCTACATGAGAGAATTCTTTTTAGAGAATAGTTCGCAATTTATATTTTGCGCTCTTAAAACAACAACATTTCATTTCATTGCTATTTGAAGCTTTAAGAAAAAATCAACACCGTAACTAACATTCTTATGAAGATCCCTTAAAAAGGTCGAAGCTTTCCATATTGGCATGCTCTTATGCCAGGAGTTGAGATGACAACAAAAATAATATCAGATTTTTAAATGATTTTTTATTTTCCTTTTGTGTATTCGGCATGAAAACTATTTTATTTCTTTTAAAAACGTATCTTAACCTGCTGACTGTTGTCATATTTGTCCTCCACACTGACAATCTTCGCCTTATCCACCCCCACTCCCTCCTCCACATTACTCAGAGACTCCACCATCACATCCCCCCTCGATGAGTCACCCTCCCCCTCGCCCTCATTCTCAAATTCCTCAAGAGTAGTACCAGCAGTGGCAGTGGCCAGGCGCTGTTCCAGGTCTGCAATGCGACTGTTCAACTCCTGCCCTGTCCGACTTAAGGTTGCAATCTCGTTTTCCAAATTCTCCTTCTCTGTCTTGTACGTATCGCTTAATTCACTTCGAGTCTAAAAATATCCATCAATTAACAGAAGCATTATAATCTTGTTCATAAAAATCTATTTCACTACTAATGATACTCTGTATTCGCCTATTTTAAACCACCATCATAGAAACTTGAAACTTCCACAGAGACTGGCGCGCATGCTTACAATTGAAACATTTCGTACTCAAGTATTCTCAATTTTTGGCAATACTTAAAGCACAGAAAAACTGACGTGGAAGCAGGACCGGATAAACAATTTTCTCAAGGGGGATTTTCAAAATATCTAAACTGCTGACCGTTTCTGCCTCTGATAGTTTGGCATTGAGCTGTTGTACTTGTTCTAGCAGCTCCGTGTGTTTGGTGGCCAGCTCCTGCAGCTTCCCCGCTGTCTCCTCACTCGTGGCCCTCAGGTGCTCACACTCATCCTCCGTCTCACTGTAGCACCTCTGAAACAAAAACACCAGTCAAACTTCAATCAAGTGCTGCATCAATCAAGTATACTTTGCCTTTAGATGTTTGGAAAAAGCTATACACTGCAATTCGATTATCCTTGGAAACAGTTACATCAGATCAGAACTCAACTTTTGATTAACATGCTTTGAAAAACCGGATCAATGAAATTCTATTAAACCCGCTGAAAAACCTAGAAATTTCTCTACTTATTAATGTAAAAATCACGCTGACAAGATAACTAAACCTTTGGTACTGAAAAACGTAACTTTTGCTCTGTTCGCAATTGAAAAACGAGCTTTGCCAGAGGCGAGCTTTGTACAGAGGCTTTGCCTCTGTGTAGAAAGTTTTTAAAATAACTAGGCGAACCAAAATTTTCGTAAGTCTCAATAAAAGAAAATTAGGGGCCCGACAAAAGCCGAGGTTCGAGTTCGATATTTTTGAATTTGTTAAACTGATGCGGTAAGAAATGTTTAACTTCAAAAATCGGGCTTTGCCTAAAACCTTAGTTGTTTTTTTACTAAATAGAGTGAAAATTTTAAAGAAATTTGAATTTTCATAAGGACATAACATTTATATTACAAAAACTTAAGTAGTCTTCGCTTGTGTAAGAAAAATTCTCGCAACAGTTTCTTTGATTGAAATTTTCATTTCAGACTTGATAGGGCAGTTTTTAAGAAAATTCAAAGTTTCTAAAAAACTTAAAATTTTGACTTTCCGTAATATGTGCTTAGTAGAGAAGACTCCCCAAACCAGGTTTCTCGATTGAACATTTAAACTGAGAATTGACACTGTAGGTTTCAAGTAAAACCAAAAAAAAATCCAAAAACCCGATCAAAGTTTCAAAACTTTTAAGTATTTAGGGTCCATATTTTTTTCTAAGGGCAACTGGGCGTAGCCAAGTGTACAGATAGTCTTTAACAAAATGTTGTTTTTATGAAACATATGACATCCGATTTAGCAGGATAGTTATCGAGAGAAGTCCAAAAAACGGTCAACAAATCAAAAATTTGACAATTCCGAGCTTTTTGTAAGAAGTTTGGTGGCAAGCGCCCATGCAGAAGAGATTCACGCAATCTGCAACTTCGACTGAACCCAATAACTCAGATTTGGGAGGGTAGTTCTCGAGAAATGTAGTTTCAAAAAACGTTCAAAAATTCACAACTTTGACTTTACCGATAGTCATTAACTTCTCCGTCAAAAAAAATTTGAACGCAGTCGCATATGCAAAGGAGCTTCTCACAACGTTTTCTTTGGATGGAACCCAAAATCTCAGATATGGGAGGGTAGTTTTCGGAAAGTATCAAAATATTTTTAAAATGGTCAGAAAATCAAATATTTGACTATTCCGAGGGCCATAATTTTGTGGTAGAAAAAAAGAAAAATTTGCGAGTAGCTGCCGATCCAGGGGAACTTATCAATTTTTTTCTACTGATTGAAACCAAAATCTCATATTAGAGAGGCTAGTTTTCAAAACATGAAATTTAAAATATGGATTTTTCGATGGCTGTAGACAGAGGGAGAGAGAAAAAAGACAAGAGAGTAGGCAGGCAGACATGGGAGTAGCCGGTATTTCTATTGATACCCCTGTTTTTAAAATTCTTTAAAAAAAACAATTTCCCCAAAGGGTCTCAAAAAAAATAAAACACATAATCTCATAAACTTTCATAATACCTGTTTTTATCAAACTAGAATTCTGGCCAAGGATACCAATCAAGACACTTGCATTTTAAATTAGCAACTGAACAAAACTTACGAACTAACGGAGCGAAAACAAAGCCGACAATCTTTAAGCAGACAAGCGTTGAGCCGGAAAAAAAACGATTTTTGCAGACTATGACTTACTGAGACTATAACTAACAACACTTGCATCTGCCATAAAACTTGCACAAGCACAAGAAAAATCTGTGATGGGATAACTAAGTCGAAAAAGCTTGTGCAGATAAACGGAAGTGCGACAATTCGATTTGCATCGAAAAAAAAAAATTCAATAGCATACATACTGAAAAAAACAAGGTCTGACGGAGATTCGAAGCCCAGAAATTAGGGAGAAAAGCAACGGCGATACCTTTAATTCAAGAGCAAAGAAACCTGGAAGTTGTTGAGATTTAAAAATAAGGTAAGTTGAAAATTTGAAAGTTAAGTTTTTACGGAAAAAAAACAAGTTCCCGCTGAAAAGACACTTGTTTTCTTAAAAGTAAATTAAAAGCCAGCCGATCAAATAGCGAAACTACCGCAAAAATAATACGAGTTATTTGTGAAAACATTCTGTCCCACTTCAATCATTGAAACGTAAACAGCATTCATTAGAGAAATTTTACACAAAAAAATCACCAAAAAATAAGCAAGGGAGCATTTATTCTTTTTGCAACGAGACAAAAAATGTGAATGTTTTCTGGCTTTTTTTCAGTCAGATCTCCTTCAACTATTTTGGCGCAATTCGAACATTTGTTAGCGTAGAGCGTAGCTTGCCTTGATTTTAGCAAATGAAAACAAACATTAAAGAACCGAAGTCAAACCGCAAAACCCAAAATTGAGCAAACAATTTTAAAAAAAATTTCCTGAAAAGTCAACATGAGCGAATCTTGATTTAAATTATGCGGACATTGCGAATAAAACTTGATATAAAATTGAAACTATAACACATTGGGTTGATTTTAGAACAAAAATTGAAAAACTTTCTCAGAATTTTAGTAAAACTAATATAGTTTAAATTAATTTGCGAAATTCTGGCCAAAATTTTTAGTCAACCAAACATTAAAACAAAACTACTTGGCCAATTCCGGATACAAATATCAATAGAGCAAACTTTCAAAATTGAGCAAATTACTTCATTTTATTTAGTAAAATTAGCATTTTTGGCAACCAAACAACAATAAAAAGTTATGATACATAGAGAGGTTATACCCTTCTTCATCATTTTTGAACTATATTGGAAGATCACTTTGACTTTACTTTCTTAGATATACTCAAAATGAAAACTGATTTCCTCAAACCTCTTTGAATTTCTAGACCAATTTAAAATAAGCACTTTTTGATAAAATTAACCAATTTTGGGAAAATTTCAACAATAAGTAAAATTTTTATTTGGCTGAGAAATCTGAAAATAAATTCCACTTTCGAAGCTAGAAGTCGATCTTTTTTCGCGACTATTACACTTTTGCTGTTCGATAGTAGAGTTTGCCTTTTTTAACCAAAAAAAAATGAACTTGAAAAGAAATCTAAAGTCAACCACGGACAAGTCAATTTGAGCGTGAACAAATTAGATTTTTCCTGAAAAAAAATCATCGCGATATATATAGGAGTCTGAACTACGTTCATTGACTCTTAGTAATGAATCCACATGTGAGTTATTGAAAGCAGGTTTGATTTTTTATTTCATTATTTCTATTTAAAATAGAACATAGTCAGCACAGAGGCAGAGCGGAGCTTCGCATCACTTCGATTAAAGACATATTAAAAAACAGAAAGTCGAAAAAAAAATTTAAACGTTGAAAAAACTAAGTGAACCAAAATTTTTCGGTTAGGGATCCATCTAAAGCTAGAGGTACGTGTTTGATATGGAATGAATTTGCTATACTGATGCGCAAAAGTTTACCCAAAACCTTAGTTGTTTCTCTTTTAAAATAAGTTGGAAGACGTAAAAAATTTTGAGATAAACAATTTTCCCAAGGAGATAACATTTCTTTTATAAAAATTAAAGAGACGCCGCTGCTCTAAAAAACGGTCAATAGTTTATTTTGCGAAAAGCATTTTGTGGCCACACAGCAGAAAAGATTCCAAAAATAGGGTTTCTCGATTGAAAAAACCTTAGAAGTGGCCGGGTAGTTTCTGCGTAAAGTTTCCAAAAACTGCCAAAGTTTCGAGAATATTCGAAGTTTTAAAAACGGTCAAAAAATAAAAAAAATTGACTTCTCCGAGTGCGATAACTTTTTGTGTAAAAATCTTGCGATCGGCCGCTAATGCAGGGTAGCTTCCCAATACCCACTATCTCCATTAAACTCAACACTATATTTGAGAGGATAGTTTTCGAGAAAAAACGAAAAGATTCACAAAACGGTCAAAAATCAAAAACTTGACTATTCCGAGGGCCATAACTTTAGGTGTTAAAAAATTTGGGCGTAACAGCTTATGCAGGGAGCGTTTCAAAACCGTTCTAATCATTGAAACCAAAAAATTCAGACTTGTGAGGGGTAATTTTCAAGAAAACGAAAAAAATATGGCTCAAACATTTCCCCATAGACTTTTTCGAAGCCTGTAGACAGGGGAGTCAAGTGAAAATCAGAAGGTTCTGAGAAAAATTAAAATTTTTCCGATAAATTTGGAAATAGTTTTCCAAACGAAAAAAAATCAACAAACCAAAACGTAGAGACACAACCAACTTGTTTATCTTCAAACGACCCCAAACTAGGTAATTAGGCCGATAAAGAGGCCAAATAATTTGGTCGGAGAATTTTTTTTAGCGTACCGAAAATGAAACACGAAGTAAAATTACAAGTACACCGAGGCGAAGCATAGCTTCGCACCACTTACGATACCCTACACACACAGCATTGCAATCTAGCAGACAGAAAATGAAACAAAAGCCACTGTCGAAAAACAATTGAAACATTTCGAAAAACAATAACTACATAAATTTCCGAAATTTGTCTGAAATGATATTCACCTTAAAAACACAATAACTGGCGTTGAATTCAGAGTATTTAGACACAAAAATTGCTCAGCAACTAAGCCGGCAAAATTTGATTAGACTTTCAAATTGTTTTCAATGGAAAAACTTTTGAAAGTTCCAAAAACCTTAACTTTTACGCTCCGCCTCAAGAAACACACCAAAAGTTGAATCTATTTTCCCTTCAAATTAACGCTTAACTAGGTCACTTACTCGATAATATATAGGCAAAAACAATTGAACCCAAACAAGCCAGCGGAAAAAAAAACGGAAAAAATTACAAACTTAGTATTTTTACAAATTACATTAACAAATCAAAACCCTTTCAGTTAAAAAAAATAAAGCTGAGCAAAAATCTTTTTCAGGGCAACTAAGCCGACCAAACAAAAGCAGACAATTAACAGGTCGACAATTTTTCGAAACAGAATATTTCCCTTTTGATTATAAAAAAATTCTGGCCTGGTTCGAATAAGGACCTTTACCACCTCAGGCGTAGTATTTTTCTCAAAAATCATGTGTGCCTGAAAACCTAATTAAGTTTGATTTTGATGTAAGCCAAACTATCGCATGTTTTTCTGTTAATATTTTGTAAAACAAGAAAAATCCGTGATGCTACAACTAAGCGACAAAACATAATCAGACTTACGATAGTTCGAATTTTTTTTTTGAAACGGAATATTACTTCTTAAAAGAACTGTCAGTAAAACCAGTAGACCAGTAGAACTTAAATTTGCGAATGTGCATGTGAATGAAATCTAGTGATTCAAGCGATTTTTTTAAGCAAGTTGTTGTTATCCCGAAAAAAGTCTATATTCCAGTTTGATAACGCTTGCTTATCGCAAGCGAAGTAAAACAGTAAAAGCAACATTAAAAAATGCGCGGAGCAAAAAAAAATCGATTCCAAGTGTGACAACTAAGCCGACAACAAATAAGGAAGAGAAATAACTGGTCGACAATTTTATTTGAAACAGAATATTTCCCGTTTGAAAAAAAAAAATTTAAACTCAGATTGCCGTCCAAGGCATAATCGGTACCTAAAGGCTAAAGTGGCTGGGAACGCAAAGAAGTTTGAATTCATTATGCAAGTTGTTAACCCGGAAAAAAGTCCATATTCCAGTTTGATAACGCTTGCTAATCGCAAGCGTAAACAAAAAATTTTCATGGGGAAAGAGACGATAAAGAAAATTACGGCCAATATAAGAATCTGAACTACGTTCATCGACTTTTATCAATGAGCTAGTGATTCGGGTAGAAAAGGAAGGACAACAGACAAAACAGCAAGAACGAACACAAGCTCAATGCTGGGATTCGTTTCTCTCGCACAGAAGCGAAGCAGAGCTTCGAATCATCTGCGATACCACAAAAATAGCATTGCAAGCTAGCAGACAGGAAAGAAAAAGATAGCCACTAAGACCAAAGAAAACGGAAAAATTTTCAAAGAAACCACAAATAAAAAATTTCAAAAGGTTGTTGAGAATGATGCTGGGAACTAAGCCAACAAAACATAAGCAGACAAATAATAATCCAACAATTTTTTTGAATGGAGATTTTTCCGTTTGAAAAAAAAACAGGTCCTGCTCAGATTCGAAGCCAAGACCTTTGCCATCCCAGGCACATTCGTTACCTCCAGGCTAAGTTGGCCGGGAAAGCATAGAAGTAAGTTGAATTCATAATGAACCAAGTGATTCTGTTAAACAAATTGTTAACCCGAAAGTCTGTATTCCAGTTTGATAACGCTTGATCATCGCGAAATAAACAGTTGCAAAAAATCAATGAACAAATGGAACCAGCAAAACAAAATTTGATTTCAAAAACACAACCAACAGACAGTTGAAAAAGAGTCAATGAACGCAAAGAAAAAAATTGACTCGTGCTTTGGAAAATCTTCATCTTTCGACTTTCAAGCGAAAAAGTATATGGCGATGAAGCTCTTTGAATTCCAAGAGCAGTTTATCATTGGCACTTTATTGATAAAAACTGAACCAATTTGAGAAACTGGATTTTTAGAAAAACTTCTTATTCCGTTGGGAAATCTAAAAATAAAATTCCACTTTCGAAACTAGAAATCAATCACGTTTTTTGCGCCATTTCAGCTTTTATAATTGGAGAGTGCACTTTGCCTACCTTCTAGCAAATGAACTTAAGTGAACTCAAAAAATGCATATTTACCAAAGGGCATTCATTAGACCACTTAAAGACTTTTCAGGGGAAAAAATCATCACGACTTATATAAGAGTCTGAACTACGTTCATCGACTCTATAAAACTGACTGTTCAAAAAAATAGACGTCCTCAGGGTGACCACTTTTTTGAGAGAAAAATAGTGACTATTGCAAATAGTGACTATGACAGTCTCTGTTTTGGCCAACATTTCTGCCACGAAAAATTTTGAAACCATAATAACCCCCCCCCCCCCCCGCCCCCCTCAATATTAGTATACATTGGCGCCGAAAGGCGCCTTTAGAAAAACTTTAGGGTACGCCACCAAAAACCGTTGTAAATTGTGACTTTTAGTGACCATTGAAAAAATAGTGACCAATAGTGACTGGTCACTAAAATAGTGACCAAGTGGTCACGCTGGACGTCCTTAAAGCTGAAACGGCATTCACTCACTGTTAAAAAATAAATTACAAGCTTCCAATGCTATAAAAATTGAGTTGAATAAACATTTTGTATTTGAAAGAGCGCAACGACCTAATCCCTGTCTTGGTTGACAAGCTTAGAAGTTCTTTAACTCCATTGTAAATTGACTTTTTTCTTTATGCCTCAGAAACCGAGATAGGTTAAACACTTACATTCACGCACTGTGAGCTTGTGCCAGCGTTGTTATTGCGACCTTGAGACTGAGAGGATTGTCTGTGTAAATTGATACAGCTGAAGTACTTCTTACACGGCGACATAACTCACGAAAGTTTCCATCTCTCAAATTGTCATTTTGATAGCGATACTAACAGAACTGTACTTCTACGTTCAATGCAATATAGAACGAAAAACCGCAATATGTTTACAGGATCTAAAGCGGACTCTTTTCAATAATCAGTTTCATGGAAGTTAAATGCATCATTCATTGAATTCGCTCGGGTTGAAAAGGCGATCATTCAAAACTTCTAGAGTAGTTAAAACCTTCGATGCTTTTCGAGTAGTTATAACCTGTAAACATGACAAGAATTATATTAACTCACTTCGACATCTGAGAGTTTGCACTCAATCTGTTGTTTCTCCTGTACTATTTTTTCCACGCTACTCTAAAACAATCAAACAAATAATTCAAACAAGAAAACGGAAGGTCTAGATACGCATTATTTATTAGTTCAATGCCAGATTTTGGACAAATTTTTCTGACACGATAAAACAACATCCCACTAAAACCTAAAATAATTCTGAAACTTCTGTACCTTTAAGTTAGAACTGCTCATTAGGAAATAAATATTCCGCGATATAATAATTACAATGAAAATTAACAATTAAGAGTTGTCATACCTTGGCATCTGCAGCATATTTGAGTTTGTCATCGTTGAGCAGTTGTATCTCTTTGTGCAGTCCCTCCTCCCCCATATTTTTGCCCAGTACGAACAACTGTGACTCCAGCAACTCCATCCGAGTCAATAAACTAACAAAACCAACTCTGGTTGTTTTCATCCCGAACACTCCAACAAGCGTGAATAAACTATACAATCGATTAAATTTCTTCTGAGAAAAATATTGAGTGCTATATACCGCAGGACACCACGAAAACCTGCAAACTTTCTACCTAAAAATTCTAAGCAAACTAAATTTGATTTGTATTCAAAAATGAACTTCGCAACAAATCTTCGTATGGATAAAAACGTCTGCGATTGGGGCTCCTTAAATGAGTCAAAAACGATGATGATACCTGTCCTCTTCGACAAGTGCTCGCCATGACTCAGCTGAACAAGTTCTGGTGTCTGTGACTAGACGTTGTAGAGCAGCCAGTTTGCTCTCCAGCAGCTGTTCCCTGTGAGAGGCCTCCTCCAAGTATTTCTGCAGCTGATACAAGTCCTGAGTTGGGATGGGAAGACCAGAGGAAAACTACAACGAAGACAAAACAAACCTAATAAGAAACAAAAATCAACTCGAGACAAAATATCAAGCATGACTTATTTTGAAAAGCAATAAAATGCTGACTTTTGCTTAGCTATCACTTTGGCTTCCCAATATCACATTAGCTTCCTGTTTTTTTTTAAATTAGAACATAGTGTATACTAACTAGAATCTGATTTGAACTACCAGGGGCAGAGCTGAAACAAAACATGGGTTTCTTCATTGATTCATGGTACGTTCTACCACTAGTTTAAGGACTGCATTAACTAACACTGGTTTAGCTGCAGATCCATCTGGATGGTACAAATAGACGACACCAATTATGCAGCCGTGAGTCACGGAAACTGAAAACAAAGTTCATTGTAGTCAAAATTGTTTTGAGCACAACTAATTGTTCAATGTGAGCAAGGTACCTCCATTGCGTTGATTTTCCACAACGTCCACACCAAACTGGATCAAATCTTCGTGAAAAATCTCCTTCGGCGGACTTTCTTCACTGCCCTTGTTTAGCCTCTGATTTGCGACAAAGGTACCATTGGCACTTTTTGTGTCTTGCACCCAGAACTAAAAGCACAAATAACACCAATGATATCAAAACAGATGCAAGAGATCACCTTCAATTGTAATGCAGTGTGAAACTCTGAAAGCATATCAAAATTTTTAAAAAAAGGCAGACGTGAAGCCGAGCTTGAACTCAATTACAGAAAGAAATACAAAAAGTATGGTACAGATAATGTGGCCAACAAACAGTCGGAAAAAAGTCAATGAACGCAAGTATACAGAAAAAACGGTGTCAGGACTATTTGTCCCAAGTCAATTGGCCCTATGCCAACTTGTCCTATACTAACTTGCCCTACATGGCAACTTGTCCTATGCCAACTTGCCCCACAAGACATTTTGTCCTATGCCGTTTTGTCCCATACTTAACGCTTTTACTTGATTCTTTTATGTTCAAATTGAGGACCAGCAAGTGCTAATGTAGACAGGACTCGTTTTGAGATAACAAAAGACTAATCGAAAATTATTGAAGCTGAGCCTAAAAAACCATAATTTTTGTTAATTACACACCAAAATTTGACAATAATCCACAATTAGCGCCACTGAAACAAAATGAAAATACGGCTATTCTTTCATTTTGCTTCATTGTTTACCATTTTGTTCCTAAAAGTCCAACAAAAATACTGAGTCAACTTACGTGGGGAATATCTCAACGAAATAAACGAACGCTTATTATTGACGGACACGATTTCACAAAAAAGCAAACGACAAAAACTACTGAGCACTGGAGATGCGCAAGATACAGTTCACACAAATGCCGCATGCTCGCCGTCACAGCAGGAGATGAACTCGTATCAACAAAAAATGAACAGAGCCACGATGTTAGACCTGGGAAAGTTGAGGCAAACCAGATCATGCATCAAATGAAAAGAGCAGGAAATTGTACCTGTCATTTTGCTCTTTCCCTCACCCCCGCCCCCTATTCTGGGTTACCCAGTATAGGGGGGGTTTAGGGGCGAGGCAGTACCTGCGGTTTTCCATTTCATCAATTTCATACTCAAATTTTTTGACTTCTTCAAGTTTTGGACTCTTGACTTCTTGATTATGAGTGTTGTGCACTATTAACTATGCTATAGGAGCTTACAAGATCAGCAATCAACCTTTTGAAATGTTTAACTCGACAAGAAAATTGCATTGAAGTTTTGCCGCTTTCATTTTATTCATGCATGCTTTGAACTCATTTTGATTCAGCACATGTTTTAATGATTCCGCTTTTTGTTTCAAGCTTAATTGTTCAACAAAAATATCTTTCATCTTTATGTCGACATTATGTTCTACGAGGATATCAAAGAATCTGGGGCAAGTTTCCTTTTTTTATTATCTGGGACAAGATGGCATTGGACAAGTTGTCATCTGGGGCAAGTTGGAATCGGACAAGTTGGGCTGGGACAAGTTGACTTGGGGCAAATTGACATGTAACCGAAAAAACACTGACTTGAAAAGTGACTAAATTAATTACTCAATTAATTTAAGTGACTTATTAAAGTCCATTTTCGAAGACGATCAGATTTTTCGTTACCTCAACACTTTCGCTGTTCGATAGTGGAGTTTGCCCTTCTTTGGCAAAAAAAAAATACGGAACACAAAAAGAAATTAAAAGTCAAACCTCAAAAAATATATATTCGAGTGTGAACAAATTTTAACTTTTTCTGAAAATAAAAATAATCACGACCTATACTGGGAGACCTTGAAAACGCAACAGCAAATATACAAGGAGACAAGTGTTTTTAAAGTAAATGATTTCAGAATTTACAAAAAACAAGTGCTTGCTGTGATAGATAGCAACAATAATTGACAATTGCCTGGAAATTGAGCTCAAGATTAAAAAAAATTGGCAAAAAAAACGTAAAAAGGGCTAATATTTTTATTAAAATTTTTTTATCTAATACATTTTTGGAATAAATTTATTACCTTGATTTCTTCATAGTTCTAAGAAAAACATTGCCTTTTTAAGGGCAACAAACCTAACCAATCCAATAAATTCATCTTTAAGTATGGCTTTTGACAACTCTTTTCTCTTCATACGACCGTTTGAGGCTTAAACCTCAACATATACGCCTATAACATTGCAGAACACGTTAACCCATAGAAAAACTCAATACAACAATCAATTGTAGCGTTTGTAGAATTTTTTGAAAAAAAACATCTTTTTCTCTCAAAGAAGCGGCTGACTCTAAACCACTTAGATTAATTTGCAACACTCCAAAAGGCATTGCAGAAAGCTATTTGAACATGCTTGATGGATAAAAATACATCATCTTAATGCTTTTTAATTTGAAAATATTTTTGAAGCTTTTAAATAACCCAAATTTAGACAAAGAAGACCAGATGCTGTGCAGATAGCTTGAATTTTCCGACTAAAATGATGTAAGAAAAAACAATAATGGACAAAAAATTTGAACAAACTTTTTTTCCAATTTTTATCGTTTCCATTTTAAATTCAGCGTTTTTATTTTCTTCAATTGAAAATTCTAATAACTGAGCGAAATGTCATCTATAGAAGTGGACCAAATGTCAGGAAAACTTTTTGTAGGTGGAAAACATTTTTGAAGCTACCTTCGACTTTTTTTCGAGAGAATCCCACATAACTGAAAAAACTAAGGTTTCCGGCATTTGAACCTATTGCACTTGAATATCCTTGCTATACAATAAAGAAGAAGCAAGACTATCTTGGTGCGAAATGATTGAGCTTGGAAAAAATCGAAAACATATTAAAAGCAGAATTCCATCACTGCCCGATTTTCGACCCTTCAATACACCTACGCCACCATTTGTTAACGAAATTTTTCACAAACAAAATAAACACGTCGTGCTTACATAAATAAATCAATTTCTGTTTTACCTGATTATGTTCATACCAGACAATTCCATGGTTCCTGGAGAGAACTTTGCAGTCAAATATGAGGTTGTTTGTTGCTGGTTTTATTCTCCCGACAGATCGTCCAACCTTTTGTGGCTCAGTCAGATATAATACTCGTTCTTGAAAAGGATGACTGTTCCCTTTGCTTGCAAACACCAGTTTAGGCGCCGAGTTTTGCCTAGGCTGTGAACTCATACCTCTTCTCCAAAACTATTTAGCAAACAAATACCTCCCACATTATCTGAAACAATAAATTCGTTGAAAAAAAAACACTCTAATTACTATAAAAAATAGCCGTTGCATTAATAGAAGCAGAAAAAAATACTTGTAATAATTATACTTAAAAGCCGTTGCATTGGTACAGAAACCAGTAAAAGTGTAAAATAAATATTAGGATCAAAGTCAGATTAGTTACTGTAGATTAGTTAGAATAAGGATTGCAAATGAACATTGAAAAAAAAAACAATTTGTGATCCATGTAAATCTGAAATCATTGCTTAAATCAAACAAAAAAACTGCAAATAAACTAATGAAAACGGAATTTACGCCACGTATTTGTATACGTACATATAGGATAAGATTACATTTCAGTAATATAACTGTTTCAACTATTTCTTGAACGTTGATTTGGTTATGTCAAATTGTCTTAGTATAACGGAAAAAAATCAGCTTTTTGACATCAGATAGAAATATTTTTGTAGAGAAACAGTTGAACGATGTATATCAAATGTTATTTGCTTCGTCCGTTTATTTTTCTGTGATTAGCTGTCGATAGAGTTTTACATTTGTAAAAGCTGTCCTTTTGTTTGTAAGACATTGACATAGATACGTACTACAATTCAGTTCAATTCCAATAATGATTCACTCTTTTGTAGTGCGTTAGATTTAAATTTTGAATTGAAAAATGTGCGTTTCACGCCGAGTTCAAATGTTTTTCTTAATTTGCTCTATTTTAATGACAAACTTAAGCAATGCAGCAAACCAATCAAAACAGTGTTGGAAACTGTTGTCAAATAGTATCAATCGTTTTTTTAAAGGTAATCAGAAGGTCAAAAGTACCATAGTAACCGAGGTTACAGTCTGGAGTCCCTTCATCACGTAATTCAGTCAAAGTCTTTGGAATTTTCTAAATATGGAAGTGATAATGATAAAAGAAGATGACAAGTGTTCAAGTCCTTTTCAATTAAAATCAATACGGGTTACCTTTCTTCAATAAGAGCACGCAACTCGACACGAGAAAATATAATACACAAGTGTTACAAATAAAAAACTTCGTCGAAAGTTATTTTGTCATTAATTGTTCCGAGTAAGCAAGCAGCGTTCGCAATCTGTATTGCCAGGGAGATTCTCGGTTTTAAAAAGCTGCCTGCTCTGGGTTCCTCAGTGCATATGCTTAGGTTCTTACAAAGCTGGCTCAAAAAAATTTCTGTGCTGGGGCCGAAAGCGCCCCGAATTTCAAAAGCTAGCGGTTGAAAAAGATATCCATCATCTACAAGAGCTTTATATTTGTCATTTTTTGCTCTTCCGCTTCAGCGGCAGCCGTACCAGGGTTACAAACAGACCCGGCATTAATTGTACAAGGAGCTAAGGAGTCTACTACCATTTCATCCCACAAGAGCTGCTGACCAACAGCCCATGGAACGAGCGTCAAACCGTCTGGTCGCTTCTGATTGGTCCTTTAGAGGTGTCATAGTTCTAAAACAGACGGAATATGAGCAGAAGATAAACTCTGCTTTATAAGGGCATTCAGGTTTGAATGCTTAGAGAATCTCCCTGCACTTTTGAAGCAAGAAAGACTACGCCAACCATCCTCGGTAACGTCATTTCCGCACACGCATTTATGCCGTTCGCATATTTTTGAGCCTAATCGAAATCCTATCGCAATTCTGACTTGTTGGTTCGATAGTTTTAACCTTAAATTTTTGCATGGGATGACGTTCAACCATTGGGAGCCAAATCTATCTTGGAACGCGTTGAATCTTTTCACGTCCGTTGGTTCGAGTCTGAAAATCAAGTCTGCAGTTTCGCTGTCAAAAATTGGCTCCGATCAATTTTTTTGAATTTCATTTTCCGGAGCCATTTCAATTTTTTCAAGTTCAAACCACCGTTTAAGCGCAGCCTAATTGTTGTGATAAACTTATTAAATAGTTTTTCAGAGTATGGCCAATTCGGAGAGTGCCCGTGGTCACTATCGACGTTTACCATCGACGAAGAACTACTACCCAACTATAGAAGAACTGCTCGAGGCTGACAACGATGATGTAACAAGAGTATTCAACGACATGACGAAGACAAGTCTCATGTGTATCTGTCGCGAAATTCTATCACAAGTTAGAAGCCAGAAGAACCCAGTCAAATCATTGGATTCAGTCGAAAGTACAATTCAGAGAGCAGTGGAAAACACTTTGAAAGAAGAATTGGCTCCCCTGAAAAATGTTCCCCCAAGACTCGCAAAAGAAGAAACTGAGAAATCTACACAGAGAGTCGAGAGATCTACTGCTACATCAAAGGCCGATCTTGGAATTCGAGTTCGTGGTATACCTGAACCTCAAGGTGAAGACATGCCGGAAAAACTTGAGAGTGACAAAAATTCGGTATTATCACTTTTGAATCATTTAGATGTAAAAGCTAAGTTGAAGGACACTCGAAGAGTGGGAAAATTTGTTGAAAATAAACACCGCCCCATCATATTTTATGTTGAAAACCCATGGGATAAACGGTTGATCTTAACCTCATTATCGAAATTGAAAACTTACGACTCCAGTAAAAAACTCTCAGTCTCACAGGATTTTACTGAAAACGAACTCAAAGCCGAAAAAATAGCTCTGAAAAAACGATATGATCTAATGCAAGCCGGCGTCAGCAAATCAGAGCTGAGAATCAAAAACCTCCTTCTCTACAAAAAAGAAAAAAAAGAAGATGGTGATGTCTGGATACCAGTATGACTAGACCATGCTAACAAATCAATGCCTAAAATAATGTTTGTAAACGCTCGATCTCTCAAAAAATCGGGTGCCACAAGTGATTTACTTGCAGATATTCTAGAAAACAATATTCAACTCTGCTGTGTCACCGAAACCTGGTTCAACTCAGAGTTTCCCTCAAGTAATTTTTTTATCCCCAACTACAACCTCATAAGGCACGATAGAACCAGGGAATTCAAACATTGGATTTTAAAGTTTGAGTTTGAGTAAATTCTGTTTGAGTTTGATGTTTGAGTTTGACTCAAACAGTGAAATGATGTTTGAGTTTGAGTTTGAATTTTTTATGTTGACACTCAATTTTCATGTCTTTAACCTTGGCATGACATACACCGTTTTTTGCGTAGATTCTATTGAAAATGACCAAATTGCATTTAAACCAAAACAACAAAAATCTACCATTTATTGGCAATTAACAGTAACAATTAGCAACAGTAACAATTAGCAACAGTAGCAATTAACAAGTAACAGAAGTAAATCAGTTAAAGAGATAGCAGTTCGAACCGATTCGAAATGCCTGATAGTAATAGAATGTCAAAGATCCACGGAATTAAAAAATAATGCGCGATTTTCTTACGGAAAAAATCCTACACAAAAACAGGCAGGGTTTGAGTTTGAGTTTGATGTTTGAGAATATAGACGTCTACAGTTTGAGTTTGAGTTTGAAAGGAATAGTTTGAGTTTGATGTTTGACTGTTTGAGTTTGAGTTTGAACTCCCTGGATAGAACACCTTCCAACTCCAACAAAAAAACAGGTGGTGGAGTCTGCATCCATCACAATGAAGATATTGAAATTCAACCTATCAATGTATCTAGATGTCAACAGTTTGAGATCCTATGGACAAAAATTACAGCTCCAACCAAGCTCATATTGGTTGTTCTGTATTACCCACCATGCTTAAATAAACAAAAAGACTATGTTAATTACCTCGCCAGCACTGCAGAAGACCTCATGCTCACCCATCCGAATTATGAACTAATGATTGGAGGAGACTTTAATGACTTGTCCACAGTCGAACTCACAAGCTGTCTCCATTATTTTCGCGATCAAAGATACCAGAACGTGTTCAATTTCAACAATCAACTCAGTTATGAAGATTTTACATATGTTTACACGACCTCAGATCCTGACGTCGCAATGATGGGTCTCCTGGACCATCTAAAGGGAGTTCTCGACCTCAACTGCCTCCTCAAAAAAGTGAAACTATCAAATAAAGATCCTCATTACATTACTCCTCTAGTTAAACACTTGCTGAAAAAACGTAACCAACTGAACAGGAAGCGAAATCATCGACAAGTCTCTCTCCTGACTGACCAAATTCGAAATCTGATAAAAGACAACATGCTTAAGGGATCTGGAAGGCGAGGTACTCAGAAGTGGTGGAATGTAGTGAATCAGCACACTGGACGAAAACAAAATAGCATCACCCAAATACCGTTCACCCCAGATGAAATTTGCAATTTCTTCACTGATATATCAACTCAACATGACCCAATAAACTTACCTCCTCATGAAGTAGTCGGCGACTCACCAATCCCAGAGCTTTTCCTTCACCAGATCTACTACTCTTTGCTTGGCCTAAAGAAAACAGCGGTCGGATACGATCAACTTCCCACATGGGTTTTCAAAGATAATGCGCATATTCTAGCCGAACCCATTCATTCGATTTATAACAGATGTCTAGCATCATCCTCATTCCCTAACTGTCTGAAACGTTCTCGGATAATTCCGGTCCCAAAAAGTGCTAAAGTAAATGACTTGAATAATCTCCGCCCTATATCAGTGACCCCAGTAATTGCGAGACATTTCGAGCGACTAGTTTACGACAATTTCCTTAAAGAACCCTACAATCGATGGTTATCGAGAAATCAGTTTGGTTTTCGCCAAGGAGGCTCCACTGAGTTTGCCCTTCTGAAGATCCTGGATACCTGCAAAAATCTAGACACTAGTGATCATGATTATATCAAGCTGATTTTTTTAGATCTGAGCAAAGCGTTCGACAGAGTACCACATGAGCTTGTCCTAACCCAGCTCAAAAAAATATCTGGTTTGAGCTTTATAACTGAAAGAAGTCAATTCGTTTGCGTGGCTGGAAGGTCATCGGACTTGATGTCACCCAATTCAGGCGTCCCGCAGGGTACAATCATGGGCCCACCCTGTTTCAATCTAGCATACGACGACTTGAAAATTGATGAAGACGTGAACTATCACTCGGAATGCCAAATGATCAAGTTCGCCGATGACAATAATCCAATAATTGGGGTAAAAAATGGTCGTGATTGCACTGAAGAAACCTTACGTATGATATATGAATGGTGTGAATCGAATAACTTTCTCCTTAATTGTTCTAAAACCAAACAGCTCACAATTAAACTCAAGAGTACCATCCAACCAATTCCAAGTTCTATTGAGAATCAAGAAAGTTTCAAGATTCTTGGTGTATTTTTTGACACCCACTTGACCTTTGAGACACATGTCAACTTTATCTGCAAAAAAGTGTGCTCAGACCTTTATCTACTCAACAAACACAAGCACCATGGATATAAATACCATGACCTCAATCGGTTATTAAACTCCCTGGTTCTCCCCAAGCTTCACTGATAACTGTCTGAAACGTTCTCGGATAATTCCGGTCCCAAAAAGTGCTAAAGTAAATGACTTGAATAATCTCCGCCCTATATCAGTGACCCCAGTAATTGCGAGACATTTCGAGCGACTAGTTTACGACAATTTCCTTAAAGAACCCTACAATCGATGGTTATCGAGAAATCAGTTTGGTTTTCGCCAAGGAGGCTCCACTGAGTTTGCCCTTCTGAAGATCCTGGATACCTGCAAAAATCTAGACACTAGTGATCATGATTATATCAAGCTGATTTTTTTAGATCTGAGCAAAGCGTTCGACAGAGTACCACATGAGCTTGTCCTAACCCAGCTCAAAAAAATATCTGGTTTGAGCTTTATAACTGAAAGAAGTCAATTCGTTTGCGTGGCTGGAAGGTCATCGGACTTGATGTCACCCAATTCAGGCGTCCCGCAGGGTACAATCATGGGCCCACCCTGTTTCAATCTAGCATACGACGACTTGAAAATTGATGAAGACGTGAACTATCACTCGGAATGCCAAATGATCTAGCTGGTTTGCCAAATGATTATATCAAGCTGATTTTTTTAGATCTGAGCAAAGCGTTCGACAGAGTACCACATGAGCTTGTCCTAACCCAGCTCAAAAAAATTATATCAAGCTGATTTTTTTAGATCTGAGCAAAGCGTTCGACATAGTACCACATGAGCTTGTCCTAACCCAGCTCAAAAAAATATCTGGTTTGAGCTTTATAACTGAAAGAAGTCAATTCGTTTGCGTGGCTGGAAGGTCATCGGACTTGATGTCACCCAATTCAGGCGTCCCGCAGGGTACAATCATGGGCCCACCCTGTTTCAATCTAGCATACGACGACTTGAAAATTGATGAAGACGTGAACTATCACTCGGAATGCCAAATGATCAAGTTCGCCGATGACAATAATCCAATAATTGGGGTAAAAAATGGTCGTGATTGCACTGAAGAAACCTTACGTATGATATATGAATGGTGTGAATCGAATAACTTTCTCCTTAATTGTTCTAAAACCAAACAGCTCACAATTAAACTCAAGAGTACCATCCAACCAATTCCAAGTTCTATTGAGAATCAAGAAAGTTTCAAGATTCTTGGTGTATTTTTTGACACCCACTTGACCTTTGAGACACATGTCAACTTTATCTGCAAAAAAGTGTGCTCAGACCTTTATCTACTCAACAAACACAAGCACCATGGATATAAATACCATGACCTCAATCGGTTATTAAACTCCCTGGTTCTCCCCAAGCTTCACTGATAACTGTCTGAAACGTTCTCGGATAATTCCGGTCCCAAAAAGTGCTAAAGTAAATGACTTGAATAATCTCCGCCCTATATCAGTGACCCCAGTAATTGCGAGACATTTCGAGCGACTAGTTTACGACAATTTCCTTAAAGAACCCTACAATCGATGGTTATCGAGAAATCAGTTTGGTTTTCGCCAAGGAGGCTCCACTGAGTTTGCCCTTCTGAAGATCCTGGATACCTGCAAAAATCTAGACACTAGTGATCATGATTATATCAAGCTGATTTTTTTAGATCTGAGCAAAGCGTTCGACAGAGTACCACATGAGCTTGTCCTAACCCAGCTCAAAAAAATATCTGGTTTGAGCTTTATAACTGAAAGAAGTCAATTCGTTTGCGTGGCTGGAAGGTCATCGGACTTGATGTCACCCAATTCAGGCGTCCCGCAGGGTACAATCATGGGCCCACCCTGTTTCAATCTAGCATACGACGACTTGAAAATTGATGAAGACGTGAACTATCACTCGGAATGCCAAATGATCAAGTTCGCCGATGACAATAATCCAATAATTGGGGTAAAAAATGGTCGTGATTGCACTGAAGAAACCTTACGTATGATATATGAATGGTGTGAATCGACTAACTTTCTCCTTAATTGTTCTAAAACCAAACAGCTCACAATTAAACTCAAGAGTACCATCCAACCAATTCCAAGTTCTATTGAGAATCAAGAAAGTTTCAAGATTCTTGGTGTATTTTTTGACACCCACTTGACCTTTGAGACACATGTCAACTTTATCTGCAAAAAAGTGTGCTCAGACCTTTATCTACTCAACAAACACAAGCACCATGGATATAAATACCATGACCTCAATCTGTTATTAAACTCCCTGGTTCTCCCCAAGCTCACCTATTGTTGCACGGTATGGGGCGGTTGCTCCGCTTCTTTGCTCGGAAAAATCGACAGACTACAAAAGCGAGCGAAAAGAATGGGATTCACCACAAACTATATCCCTATCAAAGAAGTAATCACTTCGAAAGACAAAGAGCTCTACCACAAAATCCTCAAAGAACCCCATCATTTGTTATTTGATATCATTCCCACACGCGAAGAGTATTCTATGCAGAGATTAAGAAACCGAGCGCCAGACTCCTACAAACTTTCTCGGAAGTTCAACAACACCTTTCCGAACCGGTTCCTCAGATTGTGCCAAACGAACTTATGATTTATCTATGAACTCATTTTCTTTTCGTTTGTTCTTTTTCTCAGGTTTTTCAGATGTATTTCTGATATCACAATTAAAACTTTTCTTCTTCTTCTTCTTCATCATAGGTTCGATCCACATGCTCCAAACCAAAGATTTCGCTCAAGTCATCTTTTGCTCCTACTGTAAAGCGAGTAGAAAAGCGGAAGAAACGCCCAAGCCACCTTTGGCTGCCGGGAGAACTGCTTGTAAAAACTGGTTATCATCCATTTTCACGTTAGTGACCTTGCATAACGAATTTCTTAGTAATTTGTCGTAGCGTTCCAAAAAATCATTTTGCAAAAAACAAGGGCTCGTACGCAAAAAATATAGGAGTATTGGCATGCTAAAGCAATTTTTCAGGAGGTAAAAACCATAATGGGCGTCTAGTTTGTCAATGACATCCGAGATTTTTTCAAGCTCCCTAATGTTTTCGTCGAGCAAAGTTCGCCGATTAGAGATCCTAAAATGAGGAGTTCTTTTTTTGTTTTTATTTTTATTTTGGGGCATATTTTTCGAAATTGTGTTACAATTGAATTATGCTGTGTAGTAGTAGTCGGTCCCAAAAAACAAAGTTCGCACTTCTCAGTGTTCAAGCTCAGGCCGTAAATTTGTTCCGATTTTAGAATGTTTTTAAGGTCCTTGAGTACTACTTTATAGTCGTCGGCTAAGTTTCCATCATCCAAATACCAGATGTTAATTTTCGACTCAAACTGTTTGATTAGTGTTTGTCCGCAAAAAGGGGTGGGGCTTCAGGATCACCTTGCTGAGTTCCGTCATCTGACATTATGACAGAGCTTCCGTAAAAAAAGTAACTAGGTTTACCATACGCGCAATGAGTGTAATTATACAATTCGGGGCGATTTGAATAAACATGATTCAGCATTGTTTCTCTATTTAGAGAGTTAAAGGCATTCTTAAAATCTAGGTTTAAAAAAACAGTGCATTTTGGATTTTCGTCGCGTTCAATTAGGTTTCGAAACGAAAGTGCAGCTATTTCTGCTCCTCGTTTGGTACAGCATCCTACCTGTACATTTAGCAAAAAAAATTTGTTGCTCGGAGAGGGCCTTGCTTCCAGCGCATTTAGACGCGATACGTCTCAACGTGTTGCCTATGGCAATCGGTCTCAACCCTCCGTCTATCTTTAGAGGGCGATAAGCTGTGGGCAAAAAGAAAGGTCTTAGGGGTTCGGGTATTTTGCCATCTCCTATGAGGTTTATCAGCTTAGTAAGCGATTTCAGAAAATTAGGTCCTCACTGCCATTCGACTTACTAACAAGACCTTTAAAGACTTGAGGAACTATTTTATCAGGACCTGCTGCTGATCCTTTCGGAATGGACATTATCGCTTTGTATAGGTCGAAATTGGTTACGAAAGAACTTTCGATCTTTCGATTACGAAAGAACAAAATCGGTTACGAAAAAACCGTTAGTTCTTTCGAAATCGGTTACGAAAGAACTAACGGTTACGAAAAAAGAAATTTTCTGGATCTGGAGCTGCAAATTTGGCTCGCTGAGGGTGCTTAGCCATTAATTTTGATAGTTATCAGTTGAAAAAGGAGCAATTTTGTCATTTGAAGCAGCAATTTTTAATCCTCCCTTTACGTTTCCTTCATCGAGCTTACTACTTATTAGCTTTATTCTCTGCTCGAGGTCATCCAGAGGCGGGCTTGAAACTTGAGGATGGGGTTTTGGAAGTGACACGTCGTTTGCTCGAATTTTTTTGTTTTATCAAAGAGCTCATGCTTTTGGTCTGTTTCCGTCCACTTTTTTTCGGTTGCTCCAAAAAAAACAAGAACGACGTTTAAAAAAATTAGCCATTTTGTAACATCTACATTGTAGACGATCTCATTTATTTTGTCCGACAGACTTTCCGCCAAGGGAACACGCGAGTCTTTTGGTGCTCTCTTGAGTACTCGGACATTTGAGATGGCTGTTTTAACATAATTGTCTAGCACTAAAGCATTTCCTATTGTTGCTTTGTTAACAGATTTTACACCAACGCATAAAAGGACACTGAAACCATTGGGTTTTCTTAGAGTCTCTTAGAGAAATATTTACACAACTGATATGATACCAACTAGAACAACAATCACATCTAATCCAATTTATCAGTCCTGAAGGTTTTAAGCAATCTTTGCTTGTTCACTCTTTGTTGTTTTTCCTCATCGTGACGCAGCATAAAGGTAAAAAAAAACATTTTGACTGGTATTTAGGGGACTAAACGTTTTAATTCCTTGGGCCAATGTTTGCAAAAAATTCTTGGTTTGGTTATGAAAATAAATCAAAACCAAGAGCCAGACCAGAATTTTTGAACTCAGAAATTTTAGCTGTAGTGGGGACCGGTTTGTTAGTACAAAAATGAAATATACGTTTTTTAGCAGACTTTGAGTGTAAGCTTTGAGGCGTTAGAAAAAATTGGCGCAAAACTGGTTGACTCAAGTAGCATTTGGAGTTGAGTTTCCCTAATTAAATTATTTATCTCAAGCAAAATACTTTCGCGCCAAACACTGATTCACGCGCTTTTTTCCTCTTGTGCTAGATATAAGCAAAACAGAGCGAAGCCGATAATGTGTTTGAATTGTTAATTGATTTTGTCTGCTAGAAAACAACAGGTCTGCTGAAAAACCTAGTCCCCTATGTATTGATATGTTATAAGGAATAGCTGTTTCCTGTATCTGTTTATAATTTGTTCGCCGAAAAGTCATCGACTTATTATTATGCATTCAAAGTCAACTTTGAACACTTCGGCGCAAAAATAGTGACCATGGGCAAGGAACTTGGTAATAAAAAAGGTAAACTATAAAAGGGGCCCTTCCGTTTAGGTACGGGTGTGCACAAGCTGGATAGGGCCTATACCAGCATTATATAAATACATCAATAAACAATATTGCAGGAATTAAGTCAAGTCAGCATTTAATGCATTGTCATTAAAAGTATTTACTTCGATCGTCCCTCTTCTACAACAGCACTAATTGAATTGTCTACCAACTTTGTAATTGATTCAAATCGTCAATTGAAGACAGGATTGATTCAAAAATTAAACCGTTGTCTAAATATTGAATCAAAGTACATTCATGAGATGTAAGCTGTTGTAAATCATAAAATATAGTAACTTCTAAGAGTCTTCCGCTTACGTCACAAATGAGGTTAAGAGAAATAGGCCTCATAGCCATTTGCTCAAGGGTCAGGGACACTACATCTTATGTGTTTCCAGCTCATTCTGTAGGAGCAAATTTGCTTCGCTTAAGACATGAGACCACAAAATTGTGTAACAGCTTGAAGGCTACTACCAAAATACCCCCAGCCCCCACTCTATAAAGAAGAACGCCCCCATGGCTAGTTCTCTAAATACCTGAAACACGCAAACGCCGTCAAAAACAAGGAAGGAAACTCAAGTACATCATTAATTTTTATTAGAAATTGAACCTTTGTTACATTTCAGAAAAATCAACCTCAAACCGGCCTTATCTCAACATGACTGGGTAAAAAACACTCAAGAAATTAAATTGCCTAATCACATAGTGACCCGAGACTAGAAACAAGTAATTAATATAACTAAAGCAACTCTAGAAGTTTGAGGAATTAACTAGTTTAAACTCAAGTAGTTTTGTTGTCTGGACCATTGCGTCGCTCCACTCGTCGACTAGACCAAGCAAGGTTCTCCTTATTCCAGTAATAACACTCTTGCAAAAATTCTCGGCGTTCTCTATCAGGAACAAGACAGCTCTACTTGAATTGATTATTATTAATAGACAAACTGCGAATAGCAACTTCTCTCCAGACTCATTTTCTGTCCACTTTCCCGCAATTATGATTCAATTCTTCAGATTTCCTTGACTTCTTTTTTCAGTTGCTGAGATAAATTTGATAATGACATGTCCAATTCGATAGTTTTTTATGTGTGTAACATTCGCCCAAATACTCCATAGTGACGGAGCGTAGAAAAAGCACCTGTTGACAACTGGCCGGCGTCAGTTACCTAGATTCTACCCGTTTTTCACCGTCTTGACCTTGCCATTTGATTTTCTGGTCTGTTTAGGGTGTAGTAAAAAGTTACCGTTTTTAGGCCATCAGTCAAACGATTTTTGATTAGCTTTCGTTACATGCGAAGATAACCACATAGCTCGGTCTCGGATCCCCAGACTAGGTGGTTACCATTCAAAACACGGCTCGAATATCATACTTTACTATCTTTTTAGTGACACTTAGATAATAAATCCATTGGAGATGTGTTGACCTTTTCCTTTTTTTAGCTACTCATGCTCTCAAATACAATATAAAATTGGAGTTAATTCAAGTATTCAGGGCATCACAGCAGCTAAAAATGTATGCTATAGTCTACTGAGTCCTTGAGCACCGGGCCTCCAATTCCACTCTCTCTCTCTCAGAGATAACTCTCTTATCTTTCCGATCTCGGGGCGCGGGACGATACTGATCCGCTCCGGATGTCCCACTGCACCTTCCTTCCGTATGGTTTCTTCAAGGTTAGCGTCTTATCGTTTCTTGTTACCACGATAAGAGGCCCCGTATTTCTAGCGTTTCTAGCAACTGATTCTTGTCTTGCTAATTCGGTTATCTCTTTTTTCTGATTTTCTTGCCAAATATGGCTGTTTTTTCATTTCTCACAAAAAGACCGCTGAGAATCGAAATTTCAAAAATTAAAACTTCCAGAATATTCTGACCCTCTTTTTTTTACTGATAAACGATCGCTAAGGCCTTTATCGTCATTTTTCTAGTGCCGCGGCAAATTCGACTGTGCCAATCCGGCTGAATGTCACAATGGTTCTTCTACAAGACATACAACCAAGAGGTCAACGTCGCCCTAAACCACAAAAAAAATCGCACCCGGCTCCAGACACACTTCACTTCCATCGGTATTGCAAATACCTTGCAAGCAGTCTCATACAACTCGAGCCTCCTGCAGTAATCGATTGCAGGTATAGCTTCCATAGTCAGTGCTTTCGACTCGCGGTATTTTACTACGTTATCCTCAATCCATCGCAGTGCCAGCATCGAGCTTACCACGAAGACGGTCACCTTCTTGAGCAGCAACTGCAAAAAGAAGTCAATGAAAACTGAAGAATTGAATCATAATTGCGGGAAAGTGGACAGAAAATGAGTCTGGAGAGAAGATGCTATTTGCAGTTTGTCTATTAATCATAATCAAAACAAGTAGAGCTGTCTTGTTCCTGAAGGTGTGGTCTTATCGTGTCTTGTTACCACGATAAGAGGCCCCGTATTTCTAGCGTTTCTAGCAACTGATTTTTGTCTTGCTAATTCGGTTATCTCTTTTTTCTGACTTTCTTGCCAAATATGACTGTTTTTTCATTTCTCACAAAAAGACCGCTGAAAACCGAAATTTCAAAAATTAAAAGTTCCAGAATATCTGACCCTCTTTTTTACTGATAAACGATTGCTAAGGCCTTTATCGTCTTTTTTCTAGTGCCGCGGCGAGTTCGACTGTGCCAATCCGGCAGAATGTCACAGTGGTTCTTCTGCAAGACATACAACCAAGAGGTCAACGTCGCCCTAAACCACAAAAAAATCGCAACCGGCTCCAGACACAATTCACTTCCATCGGTATTGCGAATAGCTTGCAAGCAGTCTCATACAACTCGAGCCTCCTGCTGAAAATGATCGCAGGTATAGCTTCCACAGTCGGTGCTTTCCACTCGCGGTATTTTATCACGTTACCCTCAATCCATCGCAGTGCCAGCATCGAGCTTACCACGAAGACGGTCACGTTCTGTTGGTGATCTGGTAACCCTATAGCACGGATTTCCTCAACATCCCATATCAAGCAGAGGTTGCTCTTCTCTGGATACCCCACGGTCTGTGTCACACAATGACAAGGATAGTCTCCATGCATCAAGCTATTACTCCAGAGGTTGCGTTCTTCAAACGTTTCAAGCAAAGGTTCGAACCTCATCATCTTGGTGTGGATCAAGTCATTTTTGTCCACGGCAGGGGCGTTGTTGAGAACCTTGCCTCTGGTACTTTGCTGTCAAAATCACTCAAGACTCAAGAGTTCAACTCCCCAAGTATTACTCAAGTCCACTATCCTCGCTCCAATGTTGTGCTGGTGCGAGCGATGTGACATTCTTGCCGGTCCTACACACTTGAATATCGAGAAGTTCTTCTCAATCATCACCCACTGGCTAGACGCCTCCACCATCGGCATCTGTAATGGTTAATGGCTCCCGCAGAAGTTTGCCATCACCGATCCCACCATAGACTTCGCATTCATTGGCAAGCTATAGGCCTCACTCACCGGGAACCCCATTTTGCTTCCAAGACCATCATGCATCCCTTGATAGGTTTCTGAATCATCTGCATTACTCCAGGTCAGGATTCCACACACAATGCCGTGAGTAGATAGTGTTCAGATTCAAGCATATCTAGCTAATCTAGACTACACATTCTCGAGAAGAATCATAGGGCCGTCTCCAAATTCACAGTGGTACTCGAACAATAACGGCCTAAGATTTGCCCCCCACCCTTCTCCTTCTCCGCAGCGTCACCGAACCTCCTGGCCAAGTCCCTTCTCTGGAATGGCTGGTGTCCACCGTCACATGAGTGTCCCCCGCTTCCGGTTGCCAGATTGAGGCAAGTGACCTGCTATATCTTCTTCGACAAACCATCTCTAGATTTGTCCGTTTCTCTTTAGATTCTTCTTGATGAGGCAAAATCAGCTTGTGTGTCACGTTCAAGTTGCACAGGTCCTCATTTTTCCCTGGTGACAACTTCTTCCACTCTGTGTTCTCCTGAGTCTAACTCGCTAGTGGATGTGGGCACCAAGAAAGTCTTAACAGTCTCCAGACCACTCCTAGGTTTGCGAACAACACGTTGTTTTCGCCACCTGGCCTCAATTCCACTCTTTCCTTGACTGTGGCACACAGATGACTCGGGTTCATTCTCAAGAAAGAAGTCCAGTCTCGGCTTCTCCCTTTGTTACGTGTCGGTTTCAGTTATCCTTTCCTTCCAAAATTTCAGTAAGTCTTTAACTTCATGCAAGTCCATGCAAGCTGCTCCTGCTTCTTTGCTCAAGAAAAGGTTGGACGACATCCCCATGGCACCAGAGACATTATGATATTCTCCTCGCTTTGAGGGCTTTGAGTACTCCTCCGCCTCAATCATGGCACGGTGCTTGTCATGGCTGCTGTCGAATTTTTTGTTTGAGAACCCAGAAGTTTCATCAATCTTCGCACGGTTCTCAAGAGACTGCCTGGAGTCAATGTCTTTCTCAATCCCGGCGCTCTGGTATACAATCAGAATGAGGCCCCAGACTCTAAAATCCAACGTTTTTTTTTCGTTGCCTTCTGGTAGCAAGCTTGTATCACCGGGTCAGGTATCACTGACATGATCCATCTCAAGAAAAAAGTAGAATTTTTCCTCCTGGCGAGACTCAGCCCAGAATTGTCTCGAGAAACATTCTGCATCATCATTTGGTAGACATGCAGGCCTTTATCGCCCAACTTCAACTTGTCGCATGAAGTCAGATCCTCCAGTGCAACCCCAAGCAGGCACCTTGTGAAAAGCAACTGACCCTCAGTTCTGGTTAAGGGGTTCAACATCAGGGGCTTGGCGGACAAGGGTGTCCTCATCTCGTTCTCGAAGTATTGTAGCTGTAATTTCTCCTTGGTTCGTCCTAGTTCCAGTTTATTCACTTCTGCTTTTTGCTGCTTGGCCCAACTCCGGCGCTTTCTGGATACTCCCCAATCCAGCTTCTTCAGACAATCCAGTTACTTCATCGTGTCCAGAGCTATCCACCATGAACGAGCCGTGTTCCGCGATAGGCTTTTCTCTAGGGGGATCGCTCGTGATTTGTTGTCCGTCGCTCTGGTGTTCACTCGAGACCCATTCCTCTCCGACATCGACATCCCATGTTTGTGCACTGGTGGATCCTCTCTTTATCTTCACTTTTTGTGGTTTAAAAACCTTTTCTGTCACTGGACTTGATGCAGCTTCCATGTCGGCCATCACTTCCGCCAATTTCCTAGATGTCGAATTGTCTCTAAAAGCTGCAGTCATCCACCTCGCCAAAACCATCGGAGGGGTCTCTTTCAATTTCGCTTCCGACACCGCTTCCTTTGACGGATTTTCTGCTTCTGTTTCTCGCTACCTCTTCCTTGACCTCTACTCTTTGCTCGATGGCGTAGACTCAAACATCACCGAAGCGGCCTCATTTTCTGGGTCTTCTTCCTCTGTCTCTTGCCTTCCATCTTCTCTTGTCTCAAGCACCGTTTTCTCCTTTTTAGCTTTAGGTATAAAAATAATTTTAACTATAATCTTAATTTCATCTTTACTACTCGCTTTGTCTTTAACATTTTTGAATTACACACTTTCTCCTTATCGTAGAGCTGTCTTTACAGTATCTAGGAGCGGTGTTTGGCCTCGTCTCCCGGATATGAATCATCTTGCAAGCAAATCCTTTCCCGCCACTTTGTCCAGTCCAGGCTCTCCGAACTCCACCACTATGTCCCACAGTTCCTCCTTGAACTCCTGGACATCTAATTTCTGCTCCACTTTCCGTTTGAATTCTGTCAAGAACTGTTGCCATCAATCTTGATCCAGAGTACTCAAGAACATTGTTTTGTTTTCCTCGAAGATGTTCTTCTCTTTGCTCTCATTACTTAAAAACACAATGCTCATGACTGCTGGCTGACTCCAAAGCTGCAACTCCAGATTCTTTCGAGGGGGCCCAGAGGGGGGATCGCCGTATCGCCTATTCTTCTCCACTCAGGTCCTGTAATTGCTCTCGCGTGGTGCCAGGATTGTACGTCCCGACCGCCACCTCTTAAGCTGGAGCTTCCTCCATTTTTTCTCCTTCCGTCACTTCCGAGCGTTCTTGCTTCAAGGCATCCTCAAACCTTTTTTCCACTGTAGGATTTGTCTTGTCTCCAGAAGTGTCAATCGATAGAGGTAAGGGTGTGAGTACCCGATAAACAGGGGATCCCAGCCATGCATGAGCACTATTTGTTGTCGCTCTACGACCTTTCTGGCGGGCACTGATGGCACTGGTAGCGGACTATTCATTCCAAAGGTCATCCGCCTCCCAATAGGGAACTCCGGGAGAGTGGCTGACAGCACATCCCGCTCAAAAATCACCTCTAGTTCCTTCCTTATCAAGTCAAAGGCTTCCATCCAAGGCGGTATCTTCAAGATCTCTCCAGCCTGTTTTTACAGAAAGTTCAAATTCCAGAATTTTGGGTAAGCCTCTATTGAACCCTGTCGTTTTCCACCCATTTTGCATTTCAGCTGGCCGCTGAAGCACTATCAATTCAGGATCCAAACAACACCGTCTCGCTCATTTGGGCTCTCAAGTGTCCTTGTTTGCACCAGTTTAGTGCCGTCCCATCTAGAACGCTGATCAAGCTCACGTGCATCACTGAAGGTCGATATGCTGTAATTAAGGGGTCTGGAAAGGCGTTGGTTACTGCTGATCCTAGACGCAGGTCGCCGCTTCTCCCATCCCTCTCACTACTCCCGGAGGATCAGATCGCATTGCCAGGCATAGGTAGGTCAGGAGAGGCATACGTCAATTTATTCAATAACTTGTTCTTTGTATTTCGGGTCCATATCTTCGCCGTCATCTGTTCTTCTCCCGTCAGATGGTGGGCATTTTTAATAAAAAATATTTTTCTAAGGAATTGAAAGTAATTTGGGATTTGGTTTAGCTTCAACTGACTATTGCAGACACCCGGGTCTCTGAAAAACCGGCCCAGATTGTGGTTGCATAATCAAAAAATTGTAATCAAGCTTCAAGTTTTTTTGACATTGGCAGACTTTGCAGATCAACGATATGTTACGGCGACAGGCACTGCCCAATAAAAATTATCCATCATCGGGATCAAGAGCGGCATACCCAAAAAAAGTTAACCGCGACCACTACGAGTTTAGCGACCGCAGTGTTTTTTTTGCTATACCAGACATTTGTTTCAGACTTTTAAATATGTTTCAGATTTTTGCTAATTTTTTTTCAGATGTTAAATAGTTTTCATACTTTTCGCAATTACAAACTTTTTCATTGCTATGCCATGACCTCAATTTTTAGTGAGCCTTGCCTCAGAGTATCACTTCTCGGACATTTTTTGAGATCACATTTTGCTTCCCGAGTCGAGATTTTTCACCTAATTTGAAGCAAGATTTGAGCGGTTTGAGCGGTTTTTTTAGACAATTACGCTCAAAATCTTGCTTCAAAATGAGCGGTTTGAGCGGTTTTTGAACGGTTTATCTAAAAAAAACGCTCAAAAACCGCGCAAGATTTGAACGGTTTTGAGCGGTTTATCTAAAAAAACCGCGCAAGATTTAATAATAAAAAGTCGACCACCGAGGGATTCGAACCCCCAATCTTCTGATTCGAAGTCAGACGCCTTATCCGTTAGGCCATGCTGCCCTAAAACTGTTAAATAACATCTGAAACATAGACTAACATTCTGAAGCGCAAAACATTTGACGTCATTATTGGCATCTCTAAAAGTCTTCGAAGCTCTTTTTCCTTCCCATCCCCCCCCCACCTCACACGACCTTCAATATATTAGTGTAACGAGTGGTTTTACGAGTAGTCAATGTATTCAACAATGTAGTCAACAAATTTACATGTAAAAATTTGTAGGTGGGGGGGGGGAGGAAAAAGAGCCGACTTCGATGATGCTGGTATGGGGAGGGGGGCGTGGGAGGTAGAAATTGGTTTTTTGTCAACTCATTGATCCAAACATTAAAAGTTTGGGCTCTTTTCCAGTCCCCCCTTTTCAAAACCAAGGAAGACCGCTCAAAAACCGCTCAAAAACCGCTCAAATCTTGCTTGAAAAACCGTTCAAAAATCACCGCAAGAAATGAGCGGTTTTTGAGCGGTTTTCTAAGCAAGATTTGAGCGGTTTGAGCGGTTTTTCCAAAAAAACCGCTTAAACCGCCCAAACCGCTCAAACCGCTCAAATCTTGCTGGAAAACCGCTCAAACCGCTCAAATCTTGAACGGTTTTTGAGCGGGATCTCGACCCGGGTTTTAAGTCTGCTACTTATCTCCAGACTATCGTGACAAAGTTCCAAACAATTTCGAATAGATTTTACGCTATCACGAGCGAAATTCCGCATTTTTAGACTTAGCCCGCTACTATTAAATTCTGATGTTACTAAGGCCGCGGAACCCTTATCGCGGTGAGTTTGCTAGTAGTCACAAATAAGTCACAGACCACGACCAGGCTTATAAAGGGTGGCTAAAAAGGCTATACAACCTTCTCTTTCTTTATAAATGGTCTTAGAGAAAACACAGTCAGTTTGATGGCTCTTTGATTGTGGGAAAAAACAGCTGCGAGCATTTTTCAGTTCTTAACGGATGTGGCTAAAAGTTTGTCATGAATTTTATTCAAAATTGATTTTCTTCAAATCTAGCTGGTTTAAAAATGAATTTTTAGGGCAAATTTAAAAAAAACGTCGTTTAACTTTGTTGATATGCAGAACAGCCTGTTGAGAAGTACACAAAATTAGACACTCGAATCATTCGTTCTGAATTAGACTCATGTCGGTCGCATACAATGAAAGTAGAAAAGATACTGCATTTTTAAAAGGCTTCTATATTTTGCTATTTTAGCTGCCACCGGGTCTCATTTTGCTCAGGTCCAAATCCAGCGCAAAATATGTTTTCTAAATAATCTTCCAGATTTCTTGAAGTGTCGCTACTGTCTATATTTGGGGGTGTGTATATAATTATATTAAAATAAACCAATTTGTGTGTGTCAGCATTTTTTCACAACGGACTCCTCCCAGGACCATGGAACTTTGACCCTGTTCGAATACCGGGTAAAAAAGGGAAAAGGGGGCAAGGAACAGAATTATGCGACTCCTACGGTTCCTTTGCAATTAGTTTCCATTAGATGCTAAGACTTGAACACGTCTGTTTTTCTTAAATTTGTTTCCTGTACAGTAACAAAAAAGCTCAGAATCAGTGAAACTGAAAACTTCTGAATCTTGAAATTGAGATAAAGGTTCACCTTTAAATAAGCAGCATTTCTTTTTCCAAATGCACTTCTTTCTTGGCCATGTAGTCTTCAGTTTCCTTATTTAATCTATTGTTTATCATCGTTTCTTTGATAATCTGTCACTGGTACGCCACAACATTCAATTTTAGATAACATACATTCAATGTGAGCTTAGATTACATACAATTTTTATACGTTGAGATAACATAAAAAATTCAATCAAATTATTTTTTACTTTTTCTCTCAAACTTCAATTCAAAATTTTCTCACAAGGCTCAAAAGTTTGACTCTTCTCCAGTTTTCCGCCTCTTTTGGTTGATATTGGTATATACGGCAAAACGCATGTATGCATTTTTGTGAGCAACTGTTAACTTGCTCACCTTGTCATTTTTACTGAAGTTTAAAACGTCAGCATTCTTTTAAATGGGCTTCCTTAAATCGAATTCCGGCTAATATCAACGAAAGAGACTAGAGAAAAGCCAAGAAATTTTAATAGTTACGTTAAAAGTTTTTAACTGGTTTAATGGCTAAAGTACCGGGCCACAAACGGCAACACAGCTAGTTTTCTAAAAAGCAAAAGAAACAGATGACAGATAAAATTCTTTTTAGTGGAGTTCAGAAGTTGTGAAATAATTTTGTTTAGTTCAAGCTAATTTATTTAGGAATCAGGTTTTTAACACTTTTTTATCTGTTTAATTTTCAAGTTAAGATCTGCTTTAGTTTTGTACCGTATTTTAAAAAATGTTTATTGATTTTTGAAACCAGGAATAGACTTGAAATTTACTACACTTAGCATGAACAAAATTAAGTCAAAAACATGAAAATACAGGCCAGCCTTAATGCGTAAAATAGTTGTTTGTTTTGAGCGTACAAGTCATCGAGAAATTTGTGGAATTAAAACCTGCATGCTAGATTTTTTGTCAGCTTTAGTCTGCAAAATAAATCTGCAACACCTGAAACCAAATTGAAATTTTGAACAAAGATAGCCGGTTACTGTGCAAGTAGCACAGAATGTTACAACCATAGTTTTTTAAAAAAACTTTTAAAAAAACAGGCAAATAAGATACAAACATTTTTAGAAAATTGACTAGAAAACCATCCTAAAAAAACTTCAAAGGTTTTAAAAAAAAAATTTTTTTTCCAAATATTGTGCAGAAAATTTTCCAATTTTTTTTGAAGTTTTTGGTTCCCAGAATGGAACTATACAAAACTCAAAAAACAAACATTTTACTTGCTGAAAGTTAAGTTTTCAGTACTTAAATTTTGAACTTCTCCTAATTAAGCTGTTGTAAGCCTGCTCGCTTGCTTTATTTGCTCGAATTAGGACAAAAAATAAAAATTTCAAACCGGTTTTTTTTTCAAACATTGAAAAAAAAATTTTCGAAATTTTTAAAAATTGGCCGAATCATGACTGAAAGGGCTTTAATATGATATATCACTCACGCGAGTCTGATGATTACGTGTGGTAGCTAGTTTCGCGTGGAAAACAAAAAGAAAAAAAACTAAAACACACCCGTATACAAAGTTCCTCCCCATTTTCAACGGTCGGAACAATAAAAGTTCTCAAAACTACTTGTTTTCACTGTTTTACTGCGCTTAGTTGGACAAACTTGAATACTTCTTGGTGCGCAAGGATAAAAATTATTATAATTTCAGATAAAGAAGCATACAAATATTTGTTTAATATTACGTTTTAATTATTTAAATTTGGTGTTTTAGAATCTAAAAGCTTCGGAAAGAAACTTGTTTGTTTGTTATACTCTAAGTTGGCAAGCAAAAAATTTTTCTCAATACTTGAGAAATAATGACGAAGATTTTGTTTCAGCTTAACCCATATAGAAATTTTTACTTCAAAAAATTTCGATTTATAAGGATTTTGTCAAAAAAAATCCTAAAATGTGTCGGAATAAAAAGTAAAAAAACAGAATAAAAAGCCCAAATGTAAATTTCGAAGTAAAAAAAACATTTCAAAACAACTTGTGTCATTATTAATTAGTAGCAAAAAAGCAGAATAAAAAGCACAATAGTAAATCTCAAAATTAAAAAAATAACTGATTTTTTCTATGAGTATTTCGTTCGGTTTTCTAATTTTTTCATTCAATTTTTTCAATTTAAAAACTCTGGCTAAATTTCTGATAGTGCAGCTTTATCATTTTTGTTGCTTTCCATCGAACATTATGATGCCAATTTTTTGCATTGTGCAAAAGTTTTTTCGGGAATTATTTAATTATATCTGCGATTTAATGATTTAATATTTAATTAAATCGAATATAAAATTTATTTTTTTGTAATGAAATACAATAGCCATTCATTCACACTATATCATTCATGTATAGCTTTCAAATGATTTTAAAAGATTGTTTTGATTTCATTCTTTCATATTTTTTAGTCAGATTTATAGCATATTTGATCAGATATGATTGAAAGATGTCCAACTCTGAGTCAGAGCTAATCATGTCAAGTAAAAATTTCTCGAGTTCAAGATCTGTAAAAATGAATGTTTTCGCATTTCCAGATTTTTTATATATCTAGCATACGTGAATAGAGTTTTTTAATCAAAAATAAAATAAAATACATTTTTGTAAAATTTTTTTGCTAAGTGTTTGATTTTCCAAGAGCAGATTTTTTTTACAGAAAAAATGAAAAACAATTTGATAAGCTTTTTAATTAAATTTCCAACTTTTGAAATATATGTTCATCAAACATTTGCAACATGTTCATCAAACCATTTGCACAGCTACCTGTGAAGTTTGCTTCAAACTTGTTTTGTAGGGTAAATTTACGGAAAATTTATACACTAACAATTATGATGAACGAAAAGTATATGACTCACATTTCGCCATGTATTACAAATATAGATCTTTTGCTAAACATCGTGGAATGACGAAGCCTATCTGGATGTCCTTAACCGGAAATCAATTAAATTTTTGTTTATTTGGTCCACTTTTTGTTTTGTTGCGAATCATAATCAAACTTTCAAGATTAAATTTCACAATGAAACTCATATTCTCCTCAATCATAATCTACAGTCAGCTATTTAAAATCGACAAGTTCAATTGTAAAGTATCAAAAAAAATTGTCATAGAGGCGTACTCGGCAGCGTTTCATTAGAAGTTGTTGCATTTGTATTAATAGCTAGGTAGTTTTGTTGTTGCTTGGAGGCTTCCAATAGGGGTGACAGTTGAATGGCAATTGCAGTATAGGTCAGACACAAACCAGCCATCTAAAACAGGTTAAATTTAAACTTCAAAAAAAAGAAGACAGTTCGTCTATTGGAGAGAAATCGCCATCTTAGAAGCGGTTCATTATATAACAAAAATTAGAAGTTGAACCGCTTTAAAAGAATGTTGTTTTTTGACGAGGAATGGTTTGGATTAGTTTTTTTGGACTGCGCATTCTAAATGCAGAAAAGAGCAAGAATCGTCTTTAGATTGGGACAAGAAAACAGGTTGCTCTCTAAATAACACACCAAAGTAATTTTGATAACAAGAACAAAAGTGTGCTCGCTTCTGAATTCCACGGACACATCTTTAACAAATATCTAATTTTTTTTCAGCCGAGATCCAAGAACAATATATGCTTATACGCAAATTTCTGAAAAACTTGTCTACAGTATTGGAAATCCGAATAAAAACTATAAACGTTGATATACATATGTCTATTAATATTTGAGCTTTTTTCTTTTGATTCAAATTCTTCTTATTTTGAGGAACCCTTTTCAAAAAACAGACTTTGATGCAGCAAAAATTAAATACGCAAAAAAAGCAAGATCAAGAATCAAAATTTAGATCTAGAAGTAGCGTTCTATTTGACTGGTATTCTGCATTTTCACCACATTTGAATTAACATCTTCATTTTAATTCCTAATAATTTCAATTTCTAAAGCTAGAACCTTGACAAGTTAAATCCTATTTATTAACCTTACACTGATATGTCATAACGCAACCCAAAAATATATAACTTCTCACACTACAACTTAATGCTGGTCATCGCTGTCGCGCCAACATGTTGCGAGCTTGCCAAAAAGAGTAGAACTCTATAAAAAACTAGAGCAGATTATTTAAGCAAAGCAGCGATGCACACAAAGCGCACCTCCTGACAATCTGAACACAAAATTCGTTAAAATGTTCTGAATTACACGGCACTGGACTAAATAGATGGGAGTGAAACTACCCAGTGGTTAGATGTTTGGAGTGATCTTCTGAACTATCTTAGTAACCCTACAGAAACCTTTTTACTCTATAGTTCTTTAGCAATTTAACTAGTCAAAACGAAAAAATGATCAGGCATTCAATTTTGAAGAGAAAAAAAAACGAGAGAGAAGTAATAAACACAAGTAATTTAAAAACTTAACCTCCATTCTAGAATGTTACAACCTCTAAGAGTTACAAGAGCTAGATTTTTCTCCAGGCATGTTTCTTTTCCAATGAATCTTCAAGCAACAAAAAAGAACATAAAAGTTTTGTAAAAACTATCTGATCCCTTTTTTGCCTTTTTTGGTAACACTTTTAAATTTCAGTTTTCTGCAAGCTAACGGCTAATCAAGTTAAGTAATAAAAAAAAATAATTTAAAAATCCTTGTAGTTGTTGCCGGATATTAGGAAGGCTGAAATACGATCAGACAGACGTTTTTGACGCTAGGGCTTTTAACGAATCGTCAAAAGCTCAAAAACAAAATCAAATTATTATGGTTTTTTTATTTTTTGAAGAAAATTTTTTTTCATTTCATGAAGAAAAAAATTAATCTATACGACCAGTGGGCATTGGTATTTTATATATTTTTATTGTAAAACTATGATTTGGATTATTTTGACGCATGAATTTTTTTTGAAATTGATATTTTACCCTTAATTGATTTAAAATGAGAAAGATGATTAGAAGAAACGTTCGGGCAATTTTTCGTTGTTTCCATTTATAGTTGGTTTTTAATCTTCAGAGATCGTTTCAAATAACCAAAAAAAAATTGTTTTTCAAACTTGTCAAAGTTCATGATAAAGTGCGTTAGGGTTTTTAACAAAGCTTCGAACGCTCAATAGCAAAATCAAATAATTTTTTGAATTCGATTTTTGACAGTTTATATATTTTTTGAGGATCTGATTTGGATAACTTGACGCATGAACAAAAATGAACTTTAGAAAAAAGTCCAAATTTAATCAGTTTCTCAAAACAAAATTTAAATACATTTTAGATGAAATATTTTTTTGAGACTTTGATTCGTTTCCGATGATTAAATTTCTAATTATTTAAACTGAGATGAAAGCGCATTAGGCGAATGAGGCGCTCCGTGCTTATACAAATTTTGCTTATTCCTAAAACTGTTTGTTTTATTATCCCGCACTATAAAAACGTTCCAAATTGAATTGAAGCAGCTAATTGGTTTTATTAACTCAAACCATACACGACTCAAAATTCAACAGTTAATTTTTGATTTTATCAACATAAGCTTCAAAGTTTGCCCTTACCGAGAAATTTTTTTCTTTATGATCTGAAAAACATTATATCTAATCTAATTTCTGGTCAGAAATGTTTTTTTAAATGTTTATATAAAGCAGGGATTTTCTTAAAATTCTTTATTTCTCATCTTAATTCTGATCAAAAACTAGCTAAATCTAGGCTATTTCTAGCAAGAGAAAAATCTCGTGGTGCGGGTCGAACCCTGACTTAAAATTTTCTAGGTAGTTGCGCTAACATTGATAGATTTGTCAAAATAACACTTTTTATAACAAGTGTAAATTTGCATTGAATTGCTACTGTTATTGTGTATACTCGAAGCATGTTTATCTCGTTCCGGTTGAGCAGTGAACTGATTTCTGGTTATTTTTTCCCAGAAACTGTTTATTTCTAAACTAGAAAAGAATAGATTATTTCTGCAAAAAAAAATACGAGAAAACTAGGCTGGATAATCTATAAAAAAATTTCTATCTTGAAAAACAGCCTCTGTTAGGTACGGGTGCCAATATTTAGTTTACAAAAAACTATCCGAGACCAATTTAAGGGCAGTCGGAAATAAAGGGCAATCAGATACAGAGCTTTGCCCTGATACGAGCAGTCGTGTTTTGTTATAAGATAGCAAGAGATCAATACAATATTGTTATATTTTCTCTTTAACTTTCTTGCTTTCAACGGTATGATGTCATTTCCCACAGCTTATTCATTAATTTTTTCTAACGCATTGAATAAACTCGGGTAAGTGGTTTCACAAATCACAAATCCGAGCGAATGAAAACAGTACTCGATTTTCTTTGCTGAACTCGATTTTATTTTTCGACGGGCTCAACGACTTTGGATATATTTAGACTTTGGATATCTTTTTCATTGCTTCACAACCGCATGTTTGACTCCCAAAAAAACTACATTTTTCATTATTTTGGAAGACGTAGCATAACACGATCTCATCCCACAGAAGCATAACATGTCTTTTAGTCTCCTTTTCAGTTTGTCAGTCATTCTTTGTGGTACAAAGATGACCAAATTTTCGCAAAATTTAACCTAATTCTTTACAGAGTTATTTTAAGTTATTTTAACAGTGGTGGATATGCTATTTTTTCGATAAGGAGGGACCTTTTTATGTTGACTAAATAGAGCCCTTTTAAAACACTATGCTAAATACCCTATTTTGACAAAAATTTTCGCGCTACAATCAAATTTTTGAAAACAAAAACCGGTTAAAATACCATTTTTGGGCACTTTCTGGAAGTTGTTGACCAAAAATTGCAGCTTTCATGCGCGTGTTTTCCTCAAAACTAGTATAAATTGGTACCGATGGCGCCTCTAGAAAAATTTTAGGTACGGTCGGCTGAAAAAGGATGTCGTAAAATAGTACCAAAAGGGGGACCCTTTGGGCGAGGAGATTGTCAAATCGGCGAGGACTAACCCGCCGCCCCTGATTTTTATCGTGTTTTTTGCGACTAAAGGCTTATCTATTTATGCGTCTCGATAAACGAATTTGAAGCCAAACGAAAAAAAAATAGCTTGTTCTGATAAAATTAAACAGTTATTACATGCAGTTAAATTAAAATAGGCAGTAGCTAGGTTTTGGCTTTGAAAAGTCCCCATTGAATATCGAAATCCTCATGACACTAATGGCAGTTTTAAAATTGTGACAAACAGTTATGCGTAGGAGCAAATATAATTACACGTATTCCATAATTTGATCCTGCTGGAAGACAAAAACTTGTTTATTTCGCAAAACTCATATCGCAAATTTTACACTTTTCACGATACAAATTTTACAATTTTTGTTACTTCAATCTTTTTTTTTTGAATTTGTTCATTTTCTTTGTTCACCTGCTTTTTGGATGATTTTTGGATTTCGAATTTGAGGTTTTTTGGTTTTCAAACTCTTTTGGATTTTTTGGGTTTCAATTTGATTTCTATTGTTTAATATTATAACTGATACAAGTTTTTGGTTAGTTGCAAAAGGCATCTTTAAGATAAGTTTAAGCAAAGTTTATAGCAGTCAGTCCAATTTACGATCATAACCTGAAGCAGAGTAACCTGAAAAAGTTCACCCATATCATTATAATGGCTCAAAGTCATGGACACGGGATTATGCAAGCTAGCCTTTATGCAATAATCGAACCAAGCGTAAAAAGGGAAGATTAAGTTAGGGAATTGGTGACAGCACTGGGCCAAATACAGGGGCTTAAATGGGATGAAGTATAACTATTTGGGACATTTTAAGAGATTATTGGGTATTCGAGACACATCTTCTCTCCGAGAAAGATTTTTTCTTTAGAAGATGACATCTAGACCATCGAAGCGTAGATTTCATAGAAACCAAAAAATGTAATTTCGGATTCCATCATTTTGTATTTCTAATTTTCCATTGTCTTGCAAGTCTCTTTTTACCTATTTGACTCAAAAACATGAAAAAACTGTTTTTTAATTGTTTTTGACGACATCGCATCAAAATATCGTAAGAACAGGTTCCGGACAAAAATAAATGAAATGCACCATTTTTGAAAAACTAAGTGGTTTCATGTATTGATGAAACCTGATGCATGCATTGATAATTTGTAATTTATTAAAATCGACTTGTGATGAGAACCAATTATAAAAAAACTCAAATAAAACAGTTTTCTTTTTCTGTTAACTCAATTGAATGATTACGTTAAGTGCACCAAAAACGAATTTGACTTGAAGCAAAAAGGTGCGCATAAAAAAGGGCGTTTTCTTTTTTATTACCGCTGGTACGTTGGACGCAAAGGTCGTTGAATAACAAAATGAAAGAGTTCAAATCCCTCCTAAGCTCTGTTGAAGGAAGCAAAGAGATCAGTATTTGGGAAAAATGCTCTCAAAATGTTTTCACATCAAAATGTTTTTTTTTGAAAAGCAGGCCAGGTTATTGATTGATTTGAGCTGTTGCTTACATCTGCGCGCAAGGATTAAAGTTGCAAGGTGACAGTCCCTGTCAAGTCTAGTTACCAAATAATTCCAAAAGATCCCCTCATTTCTCTTTTGATACTGTTTTACAACACCAGTGTATGGTCAATCAGCTGTATTTTTTCTGAAGGTGTCCAACCTGTCAGAAAACTTCCCCTGTTTCAATCGATAAATAACTTTTTCGATCACTGTAAGAAACTTCGTGAACCAAACAAGGATCAACAAGCACGTTTACCATTTTGATGTTTCCAACATTTTTGTATTAATTTCAATTACAATTTTCGCTAGCATAAAATAGGGCCAAAAAATGCAACTATATAAATAGATCAACTTTAAATTTTATCCTTATTGCAAAATAAACAATTTTTTGTCAATTTCCGACACATTTCGGAAATTGATAGACACAAAAGGTAATAGTTGTCCTGAGTCTGATATGAAATTTGAAATTAAGGAATCCTAACTTAGTTTTTGGATTAGGGTGTAGACACGAATTACGAAGCACACGTGGGAGTGCAATTGACAAAAAAGGAAAATGGTTGCTCTCTCAAAGATTATTCCCCCCCCCCCCCCCCCCCCCCCCCAGGTGAGATTCCTTAATACATTGGTGAAACAACTGATTTGTAACTTGAACTTTCTCAAACATGATAGCCAAAATGAGCAAAAATTGAACTATAGATTATCAATACGAAAATATATGCCTGAAAGGATCAAGATGTAAATGGGAATATACAACATTACAAATTATTTTGACAGTTAATACTAAATTATGGCATATATTTTGTCAGTTAACAGATGGTAATAAATACCAAACCCGTTATTGTTCAAACCCTTCAGTTTTTTTCTCAAATTAATGGCTATTTAATTCATGTTGATCAATTTCAAATTACTTTAAACTTTCAACTTGGATTTAAAAATCAGATTTGGGAGATAAATTGCACCTTGAGGTCAAACAAACAATTCCAATCATGCTACAGTCTAACAATCTACCAACATATAGCATACTTACGAAACAAGAACTGATACTTTGAGAGGCTACATTCGAATAACTATTCCGGTCTCGTCTTTTATCCCAACTCAGAAGGAGGGAGTTCGGAAGAGGAATCGACAGTCTTCGATTCTAACAAGGGCGACATTTGGATGGCTATTGCGGTGTACGTAAAGCACACGCCAAACGTCTAAAAATATCAAACTGCTCAACACATCAAAACGGACAAATTTAGGTGGGGGAGGGATGGTTGAGGGTGTTTTTTTTGGTGGTTAAAGGCTAAACATTCAGAAAGTGGCTACACCTGCCAAAAATTTTGTTGGCTGCTCGATAAGGGGGGGGGAGGTGTATATTTTTTGTCGAAACAATACAAACGCTTCATTTTACCCCGTTTAAATGTTCCAAAAATGCGTTTTAGACTCCGTTGAAAGAAACTTGACCGATTGAGCAATTATTGCAGTGCGCTTCAAATTACTATACTGACCCAATTTTTACCGAATTTTTGGCATTGCGAAAAAAAAACTTGAGGCGTTTTTTGGAAAGTTTTCACCAAAAAGTTGCGCTTTTTAGGCGAGTGCTACAGTGTCAATTTTAATCTATTTTGATGTCGGAGACACCTTAGGAAAAACTTTTGACTGTGGTCAGCTTAAAATGGATGTCCTAAAATAGTACTAAATGGATGACCCTTTGGTTGGTCAAAAGGTCGAATCCATAAAGAAAGAGGGGCATCCGCCCCGCCCCCGCCTTTCAAGTTCGTCAATGAATGAAAGCAAAAGAAGCATCAAACAAAACGGGTACTCTACTTTTTGACATTAATTATTTGTCAGAACAAGAAAAAGAAGCGGCATAGACATAAGGCTTAAATTTTTGTGAGTTATTATTAGGGTGTACAAAGTAGGGTATCAACTTATGTTATCCTTTTTTTTTCAAAAATCCCCCCTTTGATAGTAATTTACTGGCTGACCAACCCAAAAACCAAACTTTTGATTCAATAAAGTCCCTCTAGAGTTTTTGCAAAACTAAGGAAACTCAAAATTGCTAGCTCTAAGCAAAGTTAAATTTCAACAAACACCCCTCCCGAAGATTTCTACGCGCGCCACTGTATTAATAACATACAGATCGCATGTTTATAACTGAGTGAAGCAAAAATCTGCTCTAATTTTTGTAGAACTAAAGCTAGTAAAAAATAAATAGTAAATAACCTCAATTTGCACTCTTCTCAGAGCTGAAAATTTTGATAGTTCAATTTTTTGTCATTTTTTGAGTGGCTACATCAATGAAAACACAAATTGGCTAAATTTTATCAGAACAGCCACGTTGGAGCAAATTCCTGGAAAGCTATTTGTTGGATAACAGAGGCGTTCAAAGTTTTTTGAAGATCGAAGTAATAGGCGGCTCATTAATCTTAAATTGAAAATGAAAGTGTTTTTTTTTTTCGATTTCTAGATCTCGATCTTTATCAAAAATATAGAAGCATAAAAACAGAAAAATTGCATTTGCAAAACAGTCTATCTTTTTTCTGACTTGAGGCACCCAAAAACTGTCTCTTGCAGCCTAATGGCGTCCTCCCAGCCTATACTTTTGTAAGCAAGAAAATAATGAACCCTATAATGGTAACATTTGGTTAGAAACAATTTATTGTGATTGATATTAACCCAATACTGATGCTTTACGTCAATGCAGTAATCAAATGAAAAACAGGCGCATGTTCGACAAACTGCCATACCATGAGTCGAATTTACATCAAGATTATGTCAAAATTTAATAACAATAAGGAAAATCTATTGTTATATTGCAAAAGGCACGAAAAAACCGTTAGGTTTCCAAGCTTCCTTTGTCATCGAGTTAGAAGACCTCGATTTTTAATGTAGCGGAAACCAGACTACTTTCCATTTTGGAGTGTTTTTTTCCACGCAAATCCAGTTGTGACGATACACATCTGATGTGGAAATTCAATGAGGCACTTTTAGGTGATTCTAGTCGTGATTCGAGCCGCAAGGAAAACCCACAGAAGTGTTTTTTGAACACTTCATTTTTTATCAGAGCTTAGAAAAAAGAGCGATGAAAAAAAGAGCGGTTGATAAGAAATCCACGTTCATATCATAAAAACTAAAAAAAACAGTTCCGTCAAAAATGGCTAGTTAAAATGTCGAAACTTGTCTGAAGAAAAAACCCAACCCGAGCACAAAAATTTGGTTACTCATTAATATTCCGGGCCCACTTGGGGTAAATTATACTATTTGGGAAAAATATACCTTCTAGCAAAATTCCTCCACCACCTGTACATTTTTTCAAAATGAATAAGAGAAACTAGGGTTTGAAAATGATTTTTTTTTGTTGCTCAGTACTCAGAAAAATGGGACGAATGAATAAGATTTTGCTTGTTCTAGATATTTCAACTCTGATAAGGATCAAAGCAAAACTTCAGTCACGACGAAAGATTGTAAATATGGGCTGGAAAATTGCTTGTTTTTTCATTATGTTGAGTTAATTCAAGCGCAACTCACCGACATGTATCTGTAACGCTCAACATGTAAGCGCAAATCATTTTATTCATGGGAGTTAAGGAATGTTCAAAATGGGTTTCATGAATACATTTGTAACAGATTTTTTTAAGTCTAATGTCTCGATTTGGCTCCAAACGACAAAAATGCTTATCGTCAAATTCTATTTAAAAAATGCTTGTCATACAATTCCATGCGTGATTTCTATGGAAAAATTGCATATCATAGGACTTCCATTTATGAAAACTGTTTGATAAGCATTTTCCCACAAAAAATTTCAAATCTGAGGAAAAATTATTTTTTGGTACTCATCCTATTCGCTTAATCAAGATTACGAACAAAAAACTTTCTCCAAAATTTTTTGCCTGTAAAATTTTAAAATTTTTGCTTATAACGTGGTCTTTATATATGAAAAAATCAATGGTCACATTGAAGGTTCTCTTAAGATATAACCTAAATCTAACCCAAAAACAGGCCACCATTTTCAACGTTTGAGTTTTTCAAAACAGAGGCATCGTAGCTATAAACAAAAAATTTTATTAAGCATCTACCAAAAAGTTAGTTATATCTGCAATTCAATGCCGTTTAATCTGTTAGTTTTCTCATTTCAGAAAAATTTTGGTGTTTGTGTTTAGGATGAAACACAATTATAAAGCACAAACCAAAAAACACAAAGAAAAAATGCTTGTCATACAGTTCCAGAGTATGCAAAAAGTGCTCATCATACAATTCCATTGTATGGATAAAAGGCTTATCATGTGATTTTCATACAATGTTTCTTATTGTATGCAGTTGTATGAAATTGTATGATAAGCATTTTTTCCATACTATGGGAGTGTATGATAAGCATTTTCAGTCAACGTGGGATAATTCCTCAGCCATAATAGAGGCCACACAAAGTACCTTACTTTTCAACGCTCTAAAGAGGTCTGAATATATCTAAGGAGGTTTGAAAGACCTCCGATCGTTTAGTTTCAACGCTTCCGACAATTTTGACAACTGGTATTGCTTGCAGAGAAAAACACCACCGAATGAATAGCTTTTCATCGACTTTTCCTACAAAAAACGTTCAAGGCATTTTTGAAAAAATTCAAAGTATACTTTGAAAAAAAAAATTAAATTACTTCATTTAGCGTTAAACAAGTTTATTCATTCCAATAGTTCTCAAGCGCTTATCAGAAATCAAATCATGGGACAAAAAACTTATTTTTCGAAAACCTGAAAGTTTCTGTTACAATTTTCGAAGAAAAAGACGAAATATTTATGCTTGGGTGGCTTTTTAATCAGGCCATTTTCGGCAATTGCGATATTAGATTTCAACAAACGTTTGAATAAACCAATATAGATGGGTACAAAATTGTATAAGGCACATATATTTTAAAACAAATCAGGTTGACAAAAATTGCTTATCATACATTTTCTTACAATTCCCTTGAATAAAAATTATTTTATGAAAATCACATGTTAGGCTTTTTTTGCAAACATTGGAATGGTATGATAAGCAGTTTTTCCATTCTAGAGAAATTTATGACAAACCTTTTTTTCCTTGTAACTTTTTTGTGTTTCGCTTTATATTTGTGTTTCGTGGCCTGTTTATTGGTTAAATTAAGGTTATACTCCATCATCTAAAACTGAAAAAAAAACAAATTCTGCCACAGCAGAGAACCTTCTTTTGACCCTTGAACGCGTAAGCACAAAACACTTTAGCCCCACCGATGAACTCGGGCTGAAAAATCATACCAAATTGATTTGAGGTGGGCTAATTATTCCTGTAGCTGTCTAATAGTAGCTAATTACGTTACTTAACACAAATAGGAAACGAAGTCAAACTACTGATTCTGAAAGTTTTTTGCCTTCAATTTCTCAAATTATTGAAGTTACTATTTAGTTCGAATTTAAAAAACTGATAAAACGTTGTTCCGAGTTTTATCTTTTCTTTAGTTTTGTTTAAGCGCTTAATCCTTAGTTTTGTTTAAGCGCTTAATCCGTTCTCATGTTTTTTAAATGAGAAAAGTTTTTAGCAATGCACTCATTGAGACTCGAATAGCGAATAGCAAGCCTAGGGGTAGGGGCGATGAAACGACCACCCCATCACCCTGCCTTCAAATCTGGTTGCCAAATTTTTGATAACGCCTTTAGCAGCATTATACCAATTTTGAGGATGCAACGATCGCTCAAAAGAAAAACACATTTTTTGTGAAAATTTTCCAGAAACTGCTCAAAACTGCTTTCATTTCCAAAAAATGCTAGCAGTACAGAAATTTTAGCCAATTATGATCATTTTGGCTCAGAGAAATTCGAAATGTTTGACAAAGTCTTTTGAAAAACTAAAAGAAAAACCAAAAACTACTTAATATGCCAGAATGGAGTCGCATGAATCGAATGGTTGATTTCTCTAAAAATATTGTCAAGGACAGAGAATCAAATGAATTATGGTTTGCGAAAATTTGTTCACTCAATTTTTCGCTTTTCTTTAAAACATGGAAAAAAGTTGTGCTCTTTAAAGTGGCATTATTTCAAATTTCGGCGAATTGGACATTAAAGTGAAATCCACTCAGTCTTAGAAGGCGCTGTCTTGTTTGTTTATTTTAGAAACTCCGAACAAACCCGCCTTGAATTTGTTCTAAGATTAAATTATATTGCAATTCGACAGGGGTGTAACAAACTAAGAGCAATTTGAGAGCAAAACTTGATTAAACTTGGAAACAATAACTTGAAACACAGTTCGCGCGGTTTCTTTTTACGATCCATTTATTAGGAGAAAAAACATGAAGCTAATCCTGGGAAAGTAAAGTTGCCTTTTGGCAGGCTTCAACGGCGCGTAAGATCTTCTGCGTCCAAGTTTGCATTTAAGACAAATAGTTTTTGTTCAGAATTTATTCAGTGAATTTTCGGCGAGCGAAATGATAGTTTTTAACAAAAAAAAACTTTTTGCCTCATTGAAGATATTGACTCCCTGCAATTAAATGTGAAAACATAATTTACCGCCAATAGTTTTTTGCAATTTTCTGGGGGTTTGAAAGTTGCCAAATTGGCCAAGTTCTGGACTAAGTTATGCGCGCTCTGAAAGTTTTATTCCTAACGCAAATTATTTAAGCGTGGCTAATCATCCCGCATAACAAAATCATTCCAAATTGAATTGAGGCTTGATAATTGATCGTATTAACTTTATAGGGTGGAATCCCTTATAGTCGAAGGACCGAATGGGCGAAAATCGAAATCAGCCAATCAGATTTCAGAATTCCAAAATGTGGAAAGAAAGAGTTAAGAACTCAAAGAAAACAAGACTGCTTGTATCAGGGCGAGGCTTGAATGCTTCGACTGCTTTTTAAGGTCTATGTAGCAGTAAAAACATGAAAAAATTAAATGTCAAAAAATTAAAAAAAAAATTAAATATGAGATTTTTTGTGAAAATCATTCCCCTATGCGCCATATAAAGTACAAAGTGATAGATTTTGCTCCCATTAACAAATCAATTAAGGCAAATAAGATTCCTTCAACCAATTTGGAACAATTTCTAAGACGGATTATTAAGTCTCCGCTGACGCGTTAATAGCGCAAAATATATCGCTCCTTAATTGTCCCAAATTAGCCGAGATGGCCATCTATTACTTTACGAAAAATGATCACAGGTAAAATATCTTTTCAAATTTAAGTTCAGGACAACAATACTTCTTGAATGATAAAAAAATCTTCAAAAATGGCTAGTTAATAAGTTAAGAAAATTGTCTGAAGGAAAAAAACCTACCACGAGCACAAATATTCCGTTACTTTTGTTACGAAAGTCGGAACAGTAAAAATTTCCATGCACTTAATACTAATTTTGGTTGAAAATAAAAACAGCAAAAATAAGTTTTCGAAATTTCACTGACCACCGGCAAATTGGAACAAATATTATATTTCAAGGGTACCGTTATATATGATGCAAAATATTGCTTCATTCAATTCCTTTCAATTGAACAGCAATTGATTCATTTTAATAATTGACTTTCGACAGTTTTTCTTTTCGGTCCATCACCCATGTTTTTTGCCCATTCGGTTTTTCGCCCATGAGAACAGCCCCATTTTGTAAGACTTAATGGTTCACCCTTGATATTTGATATTGTCCAAAATGTATAGCTTTTCAGTATGTTATTTTCCCAAAAACTATTCGATATGGATCAAGGGGGCCGTTGGAACACTGAGGGCTTTGCCTTGATAGACGAGCAGTCACCTTGAAACGCTCTATCCATCCCAACTCAAACAGAAGAAAACAAGACTGCCAAGGCGACACCCTGAATCTTCCAATTGCCCTTTAACGTCTATGGAGTAGAGTTCCGTACGAATTTTTTTTTCAGTTTTCTTTGTTATTTTTAAAACCATCCACCACATACTATGTAAAAAACAAACTGATATGTTTTACACTCATCAAAGTATTCAATAGACCAAGTAGCATGCCTGATTTCATATATGTTTGGCTTCTATGTTTGGAACGGATTAAATCTCCGCTCACGTGTAAACAGCACGAAATATATCGTGCAATAATTGTCCCAAATTGACCACATTGTCAATTTTGAACCCCATAATTTTACAAAAAACAATCATTTTTGTCTGGAGAAAAACACCTTGGGCACTAAAATCAAATATTACTTCTTTTCCTTCAAAAAACGGAACAAAAAATTAATTGAATGAAAAAGAATTTTCTCGGCCGATAATAGTCTGCCTAAATAACAGCATGGTGGATTTTCTCTACCGTGTTAAAAATTATTGCCTTCAAATTCAAACTTTTCACCGACATTTTTTTAAATAAAAGTAAAGATATTTGAACTGCGGAATTGCCAATTAAAGCTCAAGCTCGCTGCCGCCTCCTTTTTAATGTGCACGCAAAGTTAATTAAATCGGCACAATAAAGCAACTCAACATAATAATTCAAAGAGGGCGTTTCCAATGCTGCAAAAACCCATGACGGTTAGCTGCCATGTATCTGACGGCACAGAAAATTCAAAAATTGGTCTGATTAATTTTTCCCCTCTTCTATCGTAACGCAAATGTTGCCGAACATTTCGCGAAAATTCATGCGAGAAAATACATTGACTTTGCTTTTTCTTGCAAGTTCTGGATTCATTTCCCAAAAAAGAAGCAAAAACTTTCATTCAAATAAAACATTACTATTGATTCTTAATGCTGATTTTGACATGTTCACTGAGTTTTCAAGTTTCTGCTTTTCTCCAACTGCTCCTCAGCAAAATCTCTCAATGGAGAAAGCCTGTTTATGAATCTGCTAAGCCGAAATAAAAAACAAAAGGAAACAAGACTGCTCGTATCAGGGCGAAGCCTTGAAAGTTCCGACTGCCTATTAACGTTTATGGAGCAGTAATAAGAAAAACAACATAAAAAAAATTAAAAGAAATAAAATAAAATAAAATGAAAAACGTTTTTTCTAAAATTTGAAAATTTTTCTATGAAAATCATCCCCCCACACGCCATATAAAGTACAAAACAAAAGATTTTGCTCCTTGTAACAAATCAATTATGGCAAATAATCTTCGTTAAACCAATTTGGAACGATTTCTAAGACGGATTAAATCTCCGCTTACGCGTTAATAGCGCGAAATATAGCGCGTTAATTGTCCCAAATTGGCCAAAATGGCAATCTTTAAACCCTCATAACTTTACGAAAAATGATCACAGGTAAAATACCTTTTCAAATTTAAGCTCAGGACAACAATACCTTTCGAATGATATAAAAAAAATTCCGTCAAAATGGCTAGTTAAAAAGTCGAATTTGTCTGAAGAAAAAAAAACCCCAACCCGAGCACAAATATTCCGTTACTTTCGTATCGAAAGTCGGAACAAAAACACAAATACGTGGAAAATGAATGTTTTTAAAGTATTTAAAATATTTGAAATTTTTCTTCAAAATACGTAGATTAGAGTTACAGTTTGAACAAATTATTTAAAGCTACCAGATTTTTCTTTTACCCCCAATTAGTCCTTATATAAAATTTGCAAACTCAAATGCTTGCGCGCATTGCATAAAACACAAATCATCAGTGGAGTTCCTGCGTTGTTGAGGCAATGCAAAATCTCGTTCCTTTCAAAAAATGTTGCGAAAGTAACGAAAGTAACGGAATATTTGTTCTCGGGGTGGGTTGTTTTTTTTTCTTCAGAAAAATTTCGACTTTTTAACAAGCCATTTTTGACGGATTTTTTTTATTTATATCATTCAAAAAGCATTGGTGTCCTGAGCTTAAATTTGAAAAGATATTTCACCTGTGATCATTTTTCGTAAAGTTATGAGGGTTTAAAGATTGCCATTTTGGCCATTCTGACCAATTTGGGACAATTAACGCGCGATATAATTCGCGCTATTAACGCGTAAGCGGAGATATAATCCGTCTTATAAATCGTTCCAAATTGGTAGAACGAAGCTTATTTGCCATAATTGATTTGTTACAAGAAACGAAATCTATCTTTTTGTACTTTATATGGCGTGTGGGGGGATGATTTTTATTAAAAATTTCAAATAAAAAAAAAATTTTCATTTTATTTTATTTCATTAATTTTTTCATGTTATTACTGCTGCTCCGTAAACCTTAAAAGGCAGTCGGAACATTCAGGGCTTCGCCCTGATACGAGCAGTCTTGTTTCTACCTTTATATTTTATCTCAATTAGTGTTCGGATATTGAGATAATTCTGGGCCAGAAATCAGTTACGCTGTTTTCGTCCGTTGGCATATTTCCGTAGCAAGAAAAAAATCAATTTTTGTTTGCTTGCCTCAAGGCTAAACATTAAGAGGTACACAACTTTCGTCTTTTCATAAGAGTCCTAATAAATTTTAAGTATATTTATAAGATCATCTGGCTCGTCAATCAGGTCAAATTGTGATACATCAAATCGTATGAGGCATATAAAACAAATCGATGCTCATTCGGAAGTGACAAAAAAGTTTCCAAAATGCCAAAATGTTCTATTGCGCATAATGGATCTCGTTATTTTCTCGGAATGGAATGAGCAGAGCTAGAATGACGTGATGTATACACCATTTTTATTATTGTTACAAATGAACTGCTCGGGAAAAACTCCGAATTGAAAAAAAAATGTGAAAACTATTTATTCAAAGTGCTGATTAACTTCGACTCTCGTGAGAACTAATTTCGGGGTGATCAGAAATACTCTGAAAAACTTGGGACGACTGAGCAACTTCTGAATGGAGACTGCAAGCTCCACATCATTTTTGATCTGTCCTTAAAAAGAACTAAATGTGTTGATGCGACTTCGTCATAAAGAAACCACCTTATCCGCCGATATCGTCTCTCTAACTCTTACGGCGTCTAATATCAGATCTGGAAACCCTTCAGTACACAAGGTGTACTCCCGCGTTTGCAAATCACCAACGATGCTTTCGCTGCTGTGCTCAAAGTTTCTTTTGATGATCAGATCATGATTCCTGAAGGTGCATGCGTTGTATTGCAAAAAATTCCTAGCATGTTTTTCTCGATTCCAACTAGAATCCTGAAAAAACCTAAATATGGCCAAAACTCTGCTGCTTTGTAAAAGTTAAAATTTGGTGAGTTCAAACTTTGGAAAGAAAAATATGCTTCCTTGCGCTCTTCTCTTACTATTATAATCTATTAAAAATGACTTATTTTGCTAGTATTGAATAAAGCTAAAGTACATTGCAAATCAATTATCAGCAATTGTGTTTCACTGTTATAGATAAAGACCAGGAAACACCATTATAATCGATTTTTAGCTATTTTTTGTTATTTGCCATTCAATTTCAACAAGGGGCTGGTTGTTTAGGTTATGGGGGTACCTCAGGTGGCGGGGGGATCTGAGTCAAGTGGAGAGTGGATCAGGTGGAGTAGAGATGGTTCAGGTGGGAAGGGGGCAAAAGGGCCGAAGGTTGGGGTGGGGCAGAGCAGCTCAAAAATCGATATAAGGCAATATCGAAGCTCGGCAAGTTTTATTTGGCAGTCAAGATAGATCATCTAGATTATCTTAAGTGAATCTTGGAAAAAATGTTTGAAATTAATTTTCTCTAGAACAAAATTATAGCAGTTTGTTCCCAAAAACGCTTGTTTTGAAAAAGAAATAGCTGACTTTTCATTTTTTTGGTTTTCAAATTGCAGCTTCCAAAAAGCAGGGTTTTTATTGTTCCGAATTTCCATACGAAAGTAACGGAATATTTGTGCTCGGGGTGGGTTTTTTTCTTCAGACAAATTTCTACAGACACTTTTTAACTAGCCATTTTTGACAAACTTTTTTTATATCATTCACAAAGTATTGATGCCTTGAGCTCAAATTTGCAAAGGTATTTAATCTGTGATCATTTTTTGTAAAGTTATGGGGGTTTAAAGAGCCATTTTGGCCAATTTGGGACAATTAACGCGCGATATGTTTCGCGCTATTAACGCGTTAGCGGAGAGTTAATCCGTCTTAAAATCGTTCCAAATTGCTTGAAAGAAGCTTATTTGCCATAATTGATTTGTTACAAGGAGCGAAATTTATCCTTTTCTACTTTATATGGCGTATGGGTAGATAATTTTCGTAAAAAATTTCAAATTTTAGAAAAAAAATTCTTTTTACTTTAATACATTTAATTTTTTAATGTTATTACTGCTCCAGAAAACCTTAAAAGGCAGTCGGAACATTCAGGATTTCGCCCTGATTCGATCAGTCGTGTTTACTTTCATTTTTAAGTTCTCATGTAAGTATGCAACGATTATCGAGGGAGTAATATTGACTATTGCCGCACCTACTTAGATTATTGTTTTGTTGACACCGCTACGATAATTTATCGATTTATTTCTAACGTCAAAAATCTAGTAGTGCAGTAACCTTTTACGCCCCGCTGGGTTAAATCCCTGAATTTGCCAACTATATTAGTACCTGAAGAAAGTTTAGGAATTTGTTTATAGAATGAAATTAATAGAAATGTTTAAAAAACGACTTTTTACAATTTTTTTTCTTGGAAATCTACGCACGAAAAATCAATTAGACTTTGTTAACTTTGAATTTTTTAACCCAATTTTTCACCTGTATTCATATTGAATGATTCCCAAGCCAATTTTTAACCGAATTAACTGCTTTGCGTGCTCATTTATTTTTGTTTACACGCTTTTTTTTTCGATCGCTTTGTACACAACATTCAAAGCTTCTTCGATTTGTCTTAACTGGCGGCAGTTGCAATAGCACATCAACCCATTGGAAATCGTTTAGAAAAATGAGTTGAAAACATAGATAAGGTTGGTTTCTCTAATCCTATATTGAAGGAAAGGAGCTTTCTCATTATTTGTTTATAACAGGAGTTGAGAAAATGAATGTTTTGTCTCGTTTTGTGAAGTGGTTGAAAAAGTTGCTGTTTTGCGTTAGCTTACTTGGATAGAAAGGGAGTTGATTGCTCATTTTCATAAAAATAGTACAAGGGCTTTATTTATTACCCTATGAGTCTGACCGGCATTGTTGAAACAGTGAAAGAACCAATGCAAAGTGATTGCCCTTTCTCAGAGACAATACCGATTTGAGGCCAAAAAATGTTAATTCAAAGCTTGAAGCAGAATTATAATGAATAATAGAACCTTTGGTCTTAAAACGGTATCGTCTCTGAGAAAATGCAACAATTTTGCGTTGGTCTGTTGACTGTTTGAAGTGCCATTTTGAAAAAAAAATCATTTTCCGGTCTTTTTAGAGTCATGATTTCACAAGTAAAATCAAAAACGGAAGATGTTTTATATAATTTAAAAGGCACATTCAAGAGTGCCGAAGAACAGCATTATCAAAACTGAAGATGAGGTAAACTGTAGTAAAAAAAATGATGCTTTTTGAAAACTTTGAAGTCTGAATTTTCGGCAATTACGCCTGAATACTGGTTTGTTTTGAAGGAAAGCCTAGATAAAAGTTTAAAAATTTTTAAAATTATGATTCGCTTACCAAAATTAACAAAGTCACGCTTAACATGTGGCTTCAAATACAAAAGAAAAAATGTCTTGTCATCCTTGGCCGATTTGAGTAAATTAGTTTGTCAATGCTTTGGGTTGATTCTTAAAATTTTGGCTCAGTTGATCAACTTTTCAATTTCGGCACTGCTTTTCCTCGGCAAGGTCTTACTTCGGCACTGTTGCACTGCTTCCTTTAAAACTCTTAAGCTATAATCTAACAGAGTAGATTCAAGGAGTGAAGTCTAAAAGAACGAAAGAAGACTGCTCATATGAGGTTTGAGGAGGGTGTTCAAATATCAATATAAGATTGTATCGAAGCTCGACTATAGCTGGTTTTTTTAGCAGTCAAGATAGATACTCTAGATGTATCTAGACAAAAGTACTAGACAAGAATTTAGACAAGAAGTATCTTAGACAAAAAAATCATAAAAATCGCAAATCCCCCAAACATAAATCTTTCCTATTGGAAAAACAACCCAAATGGTGTATTACTAGAAAAACATTTTTTATTTAAAATAAAAATAATAAACAAGACTGCTCAAATCAAGGTGAAGCCCTGAATGTTCCCTCTGCTTTTAAAGTTTTATCGATTAGTGTTCCTTTTAAAAACATGGAGAAATGTTTGTTTTTTAGTTCTTTTTCTTAAATCATCCCCCCACACGCTGTTAAAGCTCAAAACGATGTATTTGAAAAGGCGCAAAAGGATGTAAGGTTACAGCTCAAAAGGATATAATGACGCGAAATATATCGAGAGTTCATTGTTCCAAATGTGCCAAATTGGCAATCTTTAAACCCTCAAAACTTTACAGAAAATGATCACAGGTGAAATGACTTTTTGTATTTGAGCTAAGAACAACAATACTTTTTGAATAATATTGAAAAATCGTATCAAAAATTGCTAGTTAAAGGCTCGAAATTAGCCTGGAGAAAGAAAACCATCCCGAGCACAAGTGTTCCGGCACTTTCTTCGAAAGACGGAACCAGATGTTCTAGCGGGGATGCGACCTTCTCAATTCTGGTTGCCAGTTCATTCAAAGGGTCCCCTCTTTGGTATAATTTTACGACACCCGCAAAATTTTCTGAAGGCAACATCGGCACCAATATATACAAATTGAGGGGGGAACTTCTAATCGGCGCCAAATTGTTTTTCTTCAAAAGTTTGACTGCGGTGCAGAAAAATTAAAATTTTGACAAAGTAGGGTCTTTTTAGTGTTTTTGTAGAGCTTGTAAAATCAAATTGGTCGACCTAATAAAAAGTTGACAAAGTTTATAAATTTATATATATATATATATATACCACCAAAACACCCTGGGTCATAGTTTTTTTACCACTCTCTAAGAGTGTTTAGATAAGTATAATATAAAATATGAAATATAAATGAGTGCTATGGGTAAGAATAGTTGATTTTGACTGACCGTAACTGCAAATGATTTGGTGACACTAGCAAGACTCGAAAGCGTGAATGCAATGGGACCCCCATCTAGTTTGGACAGGAACAAATTCACCTAAAAAATACATACATAAAACTATCTCCCCTATATCAAATTAGGGGCAGATTGTTCACTTGGTTATAGGTAATATTTTTCAGCCAACCAGATTTGAGCATAGTACATGCAGGCCTTACTGCTTGAACTTGCCATTTAAGTTTAGGAGGGAGTTCATCGGTCCATTAAGGGGGAGATTGTTCATATGGGCCAATCCTAGATCCCCGCCTGCATCAAATCAAAAACTCAGCCAATAGATTATCATGAACGTAATCTCCGAAATTAATTTTTCAAAAGCCCTTAGACGATCAGTGTAAATTCTGAACTTTCTCCGGCTGATAAAATTAGCTCGAACTTAGAAGTGCAGTTAGAAGTGGAAAACTAGCAAACTCGATGAATAAATAATTCATCATGATTTGTAGAAAAAGCCAAAGTTTACCTGAAGAGCGAAGCTTTGTGGTGCATTCGATGGAATTCTGAGGTTGTAAATATGCTGAAGTGGAGCATGCGCCTAAAAAAATAGAAAACAAAGTTAAACAAAACTGCTCGTATCAGGGCGAGGCCCTGAATGTTCCGACAGCCTCTTAAGGTTTATGATGTATGCAGTAATAAAAAGAAAAAATTAAATGTAATAAGTAAAAATGATTTTTTTTTTAAATTTGAGATTTTTTGTAAAATTCATCCCCCCACACGCCATCTTAAGTACAAAGTGATATATTTTAACCTAGTAGCAAATCAATTAATGGCAAATAAGCTTCCGCCAACCAATTTGGAACGATTTCTAAGTCGTCAAAAATCCAGTCAAAAATGGCTAGTTAAAAAGTCGAAATTTGTCTGAAGAAAAAAACCACCCGAGCACAAATACTCCGTTACTTTCGTTACGAAAGTCGGAACAATTATACTAGAGATGAGCAATCTGCTAAATTTTAAGTACTGTTCCAGCGACCTTGACACATGAACAAGATTAAGTTAAGCTGAATATAGGCAACATAAATTCCAATTTTTTCTCCCCATTGCTTCAGGCGGAGTGGGAACTGTTATCCGGTTCAAAATTTGTCTATGCTTAATTAACCTCGTTATTACTAGTTAGGGTTTTAGTTAGTACTTATCACAGGAAGGCGGGGTTTCGTATTACCATGAAGGGAGGGTGCTACTATGGAAGAGGTTCACTAAATAATAAAAATTAGCAAATTTGAAAGAGATTTAAGTTATTTTTAATTAGATTTCAAGCGACCTTCAGACGCAAATGATTTGTACAAAATTAACGTTTGATTGCAGAAAATTTGTTCTTTTAAAATATTTCGGTCTGTTCCAACTTTTCAAACCTCTATTAAACTTGAAAATTTAAAAGCGTTTTTCTCAAACTGGGTTGACATAAGGTGGAAATTGAAGAAGACAAAACTTGCGTAGAACTTGCGCATTATAAATATGATGTTGTTTTGCGGATTTTGGAACAACAAGGGTATAATATCTAAAAAATTGTAAAAGTTGAGTTCCTTTTGTGTGACATAAGGTGAAAAATGATGAAGTCAAAACTTGCTTAAAAGTTGCGCAGCGTGAAGTCCAAAAATTTGTATAACTTAAAATTGTTTTTATTTTGTAGCCAAAAAATATCATTTTACTATAAAAAATACCCGGCATGGCGACAATTCGTTGATCAGATCAAAAGAAATTAGATGAAAGGGTTAAATTGAAAAACACAGAAACTAAAAAACAAAATTAAGCGTGAAACAAAGAGTGAAATGAGGAAATGCCCAACCCCTCTGCGTCCTCGGAGGATAGTTCCAACCCAAATTGATTCAAAAAAATTGGCGTATTCAAGTAAGGGAGACTCGCAACTTTTGTCGGAATATTTAAAGCATAAAGCAGTCATGCCGATTTCAAAGTAGAGCTCAGGTATAAGTGCCAAAGCAATGAATGGCTTTGAAAGCTTGCGCGTTTTTTCATCTTCTGGATACACTGGTGCTAATACAATTTCTTGAATTTTACAAGAATTGGCCTGAGCGAAAAGAAAAATGCTAATTTTTATAGATTTTTTATTGAATACCTTCTGAAAAGCGTTAGCAACAAAAAGATGTTGGCAGCAAATGCTTCACATGGTCTCCTCAAGCATCGCCAACCGCATAAATAAGTTATAAATTTGTGGCGGCTTAGATTGAATGTTTTTTCTTTTGTGGAAAAACTGCTGTTTTTTCTTAGTATGTTTTCTTCTCATGACAGAAATTGCTTGATAAAAGTGGAAAAAATCCACCGAAACAACGACGTTTTAGATATTAACATTGTTCAATTACTCTTATCCTATTATTAATTCATTTAAACTGGCTAACTATTTCAAAACTGGTGCATCAACCAAAGCTTGAGGTTTAAAACTTGATAAAATGACGAGGGAAAAGCTTTAATAATCCCATCTGCATTTCAGACTGTGCTGCTTACAAAATTTCCGAGTTTTTGTTGGTGGCAGATTTTAACATTCAGTCTTTGTCATGCCACTCCGAATCAAATAGAAGGAGGTTATCTTCTGTGAGGATCCTGCTTAACACCAAATGCATGGAAATGTCTTTAAATGAGTGTGGGCTGAATCAGTTGCTCTTTGTCGCTGAACAGTTCTGGCGCGTGACTTGTACTTAGGCAAGTTAACAACTGGTTCGAGGCTAACAATGCCAGCGTTTTTCACTTAAATTATACTGGGGGGCTCCAATGTTTTTTCTTTCTTTTTGATAGCACGCTTAACCTTGAACTAATACAGTTTTTAAACAGACCAAGAAAAAGGTTTGATAACCCTAACAAAAATAACCCCAGTTTTTTTTTGAAAAATTGCTTGTGTGATGTGTTAATTTTTTCTACACTGAATGTTGTCAATTTTTCCTAACTTAAACTCATGCCTTGCAGTCATGCTAGCTTAACGTTTTAAAATGAAAATGTTTTTTTCTTAAAAATTTTAAACTTTTGAAGTTTAAGTTCGCGCACGTGTCAAAATTGTTGAGTTTGTCACTCACTTTTTAATTTCTCCCTCGCAAGGAAAGTTTTTGTGAGCAAGTTTTCTAAATGTGCTGAATATTTTATCTGCAATGGTGGCGACAAACGCTTCACACGCTCTCTTCTAGCATCGCCAAACGAAGTCATCAGTTATATGGTTGTGGCGGCTTTGATTGAAAATTTCTCCATTGTGGAAAAGTTGCTGCTCTCTCAGACTGTTTTCTTCTCATGACAGATATTAAAGGCATGATAGTATCAGCAAGTGTAATGATTTCTTTGATAATGGAAGGAAGTCGTCGAAACGAAGATGTTTTAGATACTACTTTTGTTCAATTACTCTTATATGCTGGTAGTTCATTTCAACTGTCTAAGTACTTCAAAACTTGTGCAAAATTAAAAACTTGGATTGCTCGCTGGATTGCAATCCACCCTCAGTCACCGCAAAACACTTTGCACAATTCGCATGGTTTCTTAATCTCCATAATTAGCAAATTTTTGGGCTGCTAGATGTCGCTTGCTACGAATTGACGCTTGGTTTGAATTGTCACCCTTTAAAATAGCTGCCAATCGTTGCTTGCAACCAATTTTTGCTTGAAAAAATTGCCGCCCCACAAAAACACACATACTTTATAAAACATCATTTTTAAAGGTTTGGCGAAATTATAATGTTCTCAAACCTTAAAATGCTACGTAAAAGCCTAATTATAATTTAATTTTCGCAGTAATTGACCAATTAATGCGTTGTTTTTGATTGCCTTTTTTTTAAATCCGTTTTTATAGTAAAACGTTAGACCGAGTTCTGCATTTTGAATTACACTAAATTTGGTTTTGACTGCCAATGAATCTGAACAAAATAAATTAACCTAAAACTGCTCATTTTGACGTTAAATGTAGTTTAATGCTGGTATTTATTCGAAAAAAAATGTGTCAAAAGCGCTAATTTTGGTAGAAAATTCAGTTTCTTCAAGGTTACTGATGTTGCCAAAAGTTCAGCAAAAATGACAGTGCTAATTCAAGCTATCCGGACAAAGCACATAAAAGTTGAACTTTGAAACCCGTTTTCTTCAAACTGGGTTAGTTTTAGACAAGAAAAGGAAAGATAAAAATTGCTTAGAGTTTTCGCAGAATTATTATGGAACAAGTAGTTTTGCGAAATTTTAATCCAAAATTGTATTCCAAAAATCTTTCATGAGAAAAGCTATATATAAGTTAAGTAAGATTTTTCAAACTGTTTTGGGTGCTGAAATGAAAGGCAATTAATCTCTAACAGCAAAAAGAGCTGTCAACAGCTACTTAATTTCTACTTAACAGATTTTGCCACATTTGGCATTACTTTGTAGAGAGTTGCAAAATGTTTGGACTTACAGAACAATTAGAAACAGTCATTTTTCCGTTTTTACAGAGAAACTCAAGACGAGAAAATCAGGGTTTCAAGGCTGATGGTTTCAAAATAGTTATGAGCTATCATCGCCAAAAAAAAAGAAAACAATACGCGGCCAAACTGTGCATTCTGTGCATTGTGTGCGGATACCGCAACAGGCCAAAATCAGGTTTGTCGCGGAATCCACATCATTGCTACTTTTTTATCTTCTCTGCTGTTATGGATTCCACAAACAAATTTGCGGAATCCAAAACAGTCTGTGGAGTCCACAAACAAACTATAAGACATATGTATAGTTAAATTGAGCTGTTGCGGAATTCGCAACTGTAAACGGAATCCACTAAGTGTAAGTGGATTCCGCAAATTGTAAGTGGAATCCGCATTTTACTTGAGGATTCCGTTTACATATATGCATATAAGTAGTAGCGTTTAAAAATATATCTTTTAATCACCAGATTTGATTTCAGTAGACTAGGATTTTACTATATCAGTGATTGGGATTAATGGAAACCAATTAAACGATTATTATTTGGGATCAATGAAATCCCAAATACTGAACTATTTCGACGATAGCTATGCGTTGGGTTTATAATCACTCTCAACCTAATGACTCCAAATAATTAATTTTTTCCATATTTATTCCATATAATTCCAGTTTTTGGGATTCCATCAATACCAAATACAGACCAGTAATTGGGATCGATAGAAGCCCAAATACTGATCTAATTTGGCGACATGCTGTGTGATGTATTTCCATACACTCCAAACTCAATGATTCGGATTATTGAAATGATTTGGTGTTGTGCTTCCAAAATACTAAAAGATGACATCCACCGATTTAAGTAACCAATGTTTTAAGACTTGTTTGTGAATTCCGCTGAAAATTGTTAAGTCCTTGCTTTTAAATTCCATTGCTAGAGATAAGATTTCCAGCTCTAGTTTTTAATTGTTCATATGCAGGATCAGGATTTAACAAAATTCCAAATCCACCTACATTTTGCGGAACCCGCTTACATTTGCGGATTTCGCTTACATTTTGCGGAATCACTTTACGGTTACGGAATCCAAAACAACTGGTTATTTTTGTTTGTTGCGGAATCCGCGACACAGCAAATGTGCCGACAAAATTTACGTTACACTCATATGAATCCACGGAAATTTTGTAAGTGGAATCCAATTATATTTTGGGACACGTTTAATGATTAGTTTTTGGAATCCAGGAACATACAGACAAAAAATTGTGCGCCTATCTAGTGCACAGTTTGGCCTCATAATGTAGCAGCTTAGGTTGAATCGTTTCCAAAAACGATATTGCCAACAATTTGGAACCATCTATATCAAGAAGCAAAAAAGGAAACAGAGAAAATTTAGTAAAAAGGGCAATTTGTCAATTTTGAATAACTTTTGCATGCAAAATTTACTTTATAGGTGACCTTGAGACATCTTTTTTATCTGAAATTTAGCTTTTAATGCAAAATTGATCTGAAATAGGTTATTTGCTCTTTTTACTTTACTTTGTCAGTTCCAAGTTTTTACAACTCTCTATAATACAGATTTTCACATTTTCACAAACAAAGAAAATAAGTCAAATCGAAAAAAGAAAAACAAACAAATCGAAATAAGCTGGTCAGAAAAAAACTGATCCAATTGGCTGACCTGCTCAACAACATTTCCAGCGAACCAGGACACAATCGCAACATTCATGAGGCCGACAACTAGCCACACGACCAGCGAAATAATCGGCAGTGTCTCGGTTTCCTTTGTCAAACTGTATATACTCAAGCACGACAACGGCAAATTGGCTGTGAACGTCAGCAACAATAAGCCCGAGAATATCTTATCCGCCTTTGTAAGGGTGTTTGTCATGTATTGATGTTGGGTTCGTAATTGTTCAAACTCCATAATAACTATTTCCTCGTTTTGAACACAAGTCTGAAGTTGGGCGGAAATATTTCGAAAGTGTTCACACAGCAACATGCACGTTGCGACGAAAATGACCAGAGGTAAGTTCATTGCCGATGTTGCCAGCATGTTCAAGCCTATACAAAATTTTCGGTTATATACATCACAATTTTTCAGAACCATGGACTGATATTGATGACTACATCCGTTCAAAAATTTGGGTCAAGCCAGTCATTTTACAATGAGATCACTCATCTGCGAGCAATGGATGATAACTATTGAGTTCATCAGCTCTTCCCGGTTATTCGCAGAATAAACTTTGATCAAAAATGGGCTGAAAACGAAACTTAAACCCTCCATCCCCATCCCGGCTTACTATTTCCTTAAAGGTTTGGTTGTTAAAGTTTCTTATATCACCGTATCACGGTTCTTAGAGTTTTCTAAAATTCACGTTTTTTCCAAGCTAAAAAAATTTTGATGCAAGCTTAGTGGAAACATTTCGAAAAACACTCAAACTAGTATAATCGAAAAAATTTAAATATTGGCATGATAAAAAAAATTATAGTTTTTCCGCAGCAAAAATAATTGAAAAATAGAAGTCAGAACATCAGATGAAGTGCACATCTGCTGCTATATTTGCGCTCTGTCGGCTCATAAATTGTTAAAATGTTACCAAAGCACATGTATTGAACTCAAATTCATTAATTGAGAAAGCTGAATTATGGATGCAATCTGCATCTGTTGGTTAATTTCTTTGAACATGCTCTATTTATTTATTGGCGAAGGTTTTATTGTAAAATGATCAGCAATCGAATGAAAAACACATGTTTTTGGACAAATAAAATAGCAAGCAAGATTGCTTGCGTAAAACAGGCAGGTAAAATCTCCGGGGAGGAACTTTGTACTGGGTGCGTTTCAGTTTTTTCTGTTTTTTTGTTTTCCACACAAAATCAGGTAGCACAAATAATCATCGGAATGAGTCGAGCGATATATCATATTAAATCCTCTTCAGTCGTGATTCAAACGTCTTTAAAAAATTTTGAAAAAGTTTTCCCAGTGTCGAGAAAAACCAGTTTGAAATTTTTTGATTTTGGTCTAATTTCGAGCAAATAAAGTGAGCGAGCAGGCTTATCTTCTTTTTCAAAAGTATTTACCGCAAATAATCATTGTATTGGGTGGAGTGATAAATCATTAAAAAAAGCATTTTTTAGCGCTATATTTGGAATAGAAAACTTCAAAATCTCAAAACAATTTCTGCAAAACAAATTTCATTTTTTTGATATTTTTTTGTTTTTTTTTGTCAGTTTTTGACTAAAACCGTTGCCCGCCTGACCAATTTTACTCTGACTGTCGATTATGCCTAAATTCTATGTTTTCGTCAGTTCCATTTATCACGCAACTCGCAAAAAAACATTAATTTGAAAAAAAAACGTTTGATGTTATTTTAACGAGTATGATCTAAACATTCTGTGCTACTAGCTATCTTTGTTCAAATTAGTTTTAGTTCGCCAAAAAAGTCTGCATCGTATCTTGAAAAAATCTGACATAATTGGTCTCTGACCTAAGAAGAAAAGGCATCCTGCTTTTGGGAGGTTCTTGAATGGAACTGTAAGCACATCTGAGTAAGCTGATGCCCCCACTATGTCCATACAATTGTGGACTATTGCCAAGAACGTCCATAGTAGGTAGAGGTTGAGGATAATCATCATTTTCAGCTTGAGGCATCGCCAAGACCGGGCTTCCATTTGGAAGGGCGACAGTCTAAAATAAATACAAAAACGAACTTTTTGAGCTCTTACGAGTTTTTGTAATGGACAATAAAGAGAAACTCATTTCACCTCAAAACAAGTGCACTTGGCTGTCTCATTTGGTTCAACTTGGTAACACATTGATTCTCTATATTTTTCTTAAGGAGCTGAAATTAAACCTTAAAATTTATCCAAATGAAATTTTAAGAAATGGAAAAGTTAAACTAATAATTAAGCTTCAGAAAAATTAACAAAACAATCATGATGATATGTATGTTTGTACATTTTATGAATGTTCCATGAAGCTTTCTGTTTCAAGGGGTGGTTTTTTTTCAGACCACGGCTCGTTTCCTTTCCAATACCCCCATCCCCCTCCCCCACACACTCACACATTGAAATTCAATTTCGAAAAATTTGTTTTGATATTATTATCATAGAAAAAATTGGCGCCTGGATAAAAAATAACTATTGTGAACAAATTTGTTCTGCATACTTTGCACCGTAAATGCGCCTGCTTAAAACACGACAAAACAAACAATATCATGTCTACGTACCTTTGCGTGGCTAAATGAGTTTTATTAATAGCCTTCTCACGCCAAAAAATCAATTATAAAAGAAAGAGAATTCCGTGATTCAATGGAAAATTCTTCATGTTCTAAACACAAAGGATAACAAGACTGCTCGTATCAGGGCGAAGCCCTGAATGTTCCGACTGCCTTTTAAAGTTTATTGAGCAGCAGTAAGACATAAAAAAATTGAAATTAAATAAAATGAAATGAAATTTTTTTCTTCTTAAATTTGAAATTTTTTATGAAAATCATACCCCCACACGCCATATAAAGTACAAAAAGATATATTTCGTTCCTTGTATCAAATCAATTATGGCAAATAAGCTTCGTTCAACCAATTTGGAACGATTTATAAGACGGATTAAATCTCCGCTTACGCGTCAATAGCGCGAATTATATTGCGCGTTAATTGTCCCAAATTGGTCAAAAAGGCCAAAATGGCAATCTTTAAACCGTCATAACTTTACGAAAAATGATCACAGGTGAAATATCTTTTCAATTTAAGCTCAGGACACTAATGTTTTTTGAATGATATAAATAAAAAATTCCGTCAAAAATGGGCTAGTTAAAAAGTCGAAATTTGTCTGAAGAAAAAAAAAACCCACCCCGAGCACAACTATTCCGTTACTTTCGTATCGAAAGTCGGAACAAAAAAACAAGGCAAGTGGAAAAAAATGTTTTAACAATGGTTCGAACATTCTATGCTACTGAAATTGGCTGAACGACTGGAAAAATAGAATTTTGAAAAGATATAATAAAAAAAGATCAGTTAGTTGCGAGCGGTTAGTTTTTTAGCTATTACATTTAAACTGGTAAATTTCACTTAACTTCATACAAAAATCTGTAAAGCGAGCAGTGGAAAAGTTGACTGCTATAAATACACTTCAAACTTTTTTTCATTTCAATCGTGTTTTCTGTAGTGTTTTCTTAGGAGCCTTCTGTTTAGTGGGAGGTAGCTATTTCATATGATGATTTTTGCGCAAATAGGGCCTCAAGTGTGCCATCATGTTCAGGGGTGGATCTAGGGTTTTCTCGAGGGGCCGGTTTTCAAAAAAATTTTGAACTTTTTGTCGACCTTGATTTTAGGTTGATCAATATGATAATTTGATTTTCCGAGCACTCTCAAAGCCCTTAAAAGACTCTGTCTGGCATTGTTTGGAAAATTTTCTGGCATAGCTTGGAAAATGTTCACTAAAACATTGCTTCCCCTCAAAGTTATTATATATTGGCGCCTAGGGCGCCCTCAGAACAAATTTTAGGACCCCTGTACACTCTTTTTAATCTTTCAGTTGATGTGATGCGCAATGGCCAAAACGTACAAATTTTTCATAATAGATGTGATGACACAACTTGTTGACACTAATAACCTCGCCAAAACAGACAGAAAAAATGTAGGGAGTAGTAAAATCAATATTTCCAATTGCGATTATTGTTAATTCAGCCGTTCTCAGTGTTTTCTGACATTGCACTTTTCAAGCTTTCATTTTCGAAAAATGACAAAGGTTACCAACGAGTACTGGCATAAAATTTAAGGATGATTAACAAGCATGCAATGCATTTTAAAGAGCACAACGGATTATGAACAGATGTATTATTTTGTGTTTTAGTAAAAAATGATTCATGGATTATTTCAAATGTTTGCAAGGGATTTTTAATTTTACTTTATAATTCATTCAAAGTGCCTATAAATATAGCAACCTTGTAATTCATTTTTATTTGATCACGCAAGACTTCTGCAATTGATTTTGCAGCAGACGATTATATCCAAAAAAAAATCTTTTTTTTTCACATCGACTCGTAGAATTTGACATCGACGTTACGAAGACGAACAATTTCTAGTTTTGAAAAAAGTGGAGTTTTTTCTAACACGCTTTTTCTAACATATTAAAAGTGTTGACTTGTTAAGCTTAAAGTTTAAAAGTTAGTTCACATGTTTTGAACTTGTTTTTAGAGTAATGGCGCTTTTAAAAACGCAATTTTGGCTACTATGGTACCAATAAATTGCGATATATTTCGTGACACCACCGCATCAGGCGACGAGGCAATTTGGCTCAGAATTCGATACAAAGTGACTTGAGGTGAACTATTTGGACATATTTATGCGTTTCTACACGTTGGCTTTATCACTTTGCAGTTTTTATAGATTGTAGGTGAAAAATTTCAAAAAATTGAAACGGAAAAATCAATTTTTTTATCATTATTACTTAAAGGGCAGTCGGAACAATCAAGGATAACTCTGATACGAAGACTCTTGTTTATTTGTTCGCAATTAACGCAGTATAACATTTTTTGCAAGTTTTTGGGGCATCTTCGTTTGAACAAAACATAATTAGCGCGGGGGGTACAACAGTATTTCAACAGAGTCAACAATCAAAATCATTTTCAATGTGCCAAAATTTATTTTGAATACTGTTTTACTCATCCAAAATAACTGGCAATAATTATGTTCAATTTAAATATCAAAAAGGCTATTTTAGATGATGCCGCCTGTTACACAAACAAAAGTTTCCCAAGCGCGGCATCATAATTTTTTCTCGACAAACAATTAGCTCATCAAAATTTTCAAATACTTCTCTCGGGTTTGCTCCAAAGCACAACAAAGTTGCCATCAGTTCAAAAACAATACTCAATTCTTTCAAAGTCATCAATTTTTGGCACTGCTGAACTTCAGCAAAATTGAACGCCCCCATTCAAGCAAACTACCAACAGCAAGCTTTGAGATCTCAACATTTTCAAATATCGTCAAATTTTGGCACTGTTGAATACGTTTTCAGTTTCGCACTGTTAAACAATGTTTTGATTTTCAGCACTGCTGTACTGTCCGTAATTTCTCTCTCAACATGTTTCTTCCGACTTTTGAAGAAAGTGCGGATCATTTATATTTGGGATGGTTTTTTATTCATTCAATTTTCGACTTCTTAACTAAGGTTTTTGACAAAAGTTTTTCATCCCATCTTAAAGATAATGTTGCCCTGAGCTAAGATTTAAAAAGCTATTTCACCTGTTTGTAAAGTTTTTTTACGCATCATTTTTTATATAAAGTTACGGGGGTTTGAAAACTGCTAATGTGGGATATCATCTTATAACACGCGTTAGCGGCTAATTTTTGCGTTTTTATATGAAGTTAGGCCAGCAATTTAGTCTTATCAAAATAAAACGAGACGCTAAAAACACCCCTTCTATGTTACATAGCATGTCGGAGGATAAATTGAAGAAAAAAAATCCTTTTTTAATTATTTTGTCAACTATTCAATCAAAAATTTTTTTGATTGGCCTTAAAGTGCAGTCGGAGCATTCAGGGTCTCATATTGATATGTGAGCAGTCTTATTTTGGTTTCCAAAATGGATGTTTTTTCTATATAGTTTATTATTCTGGCTGGGTGTTACTTTGATTATTTTGCGGAAATGTCGTTTTTCGTGTTGATAAATAGTCACAAAAGAATGCACAAAATCAGACCATTTTTATTTTGATTTTTTTGGCTTTACTTTGATCCAATCGACCTTTAAACTTTATAATTCAGGAGAAACTAGCACTCATTTTAGGTGGAAAATAAATGGGAATATTTGATGGCTGTTGGCCTAAATTCTTTGACCCTTTCTATGAATTAATCTTTAAAATCTCATTAAAACAGGAATTGAGTACAGAGCAACCTGAAATTGGACTTGTCACCCTAAGTCTTTTTCCTAATTATTAGGTCAAAAATGAGCCTTTTTTCCTCGGGGACATATTCAGAATGAAATAAAAATTCGATCAATTTTGACTACTTGATTGAATTCTATATTGCAGAGGTCATTTTATTCTATGATAAATATAGAAGCCTAATTTTTTCGCCTTTTTGTGCCATTTGTGTAATTAGAGCAACGGCACTCATTTGTAATTGAAAATAGTCATCTTAATTTAAAAGCCATTATTATTCGTTGGAGAAACTCAGAAAAGCAATTGAAGATAAGAACTGTGTAAATTAAAAGTGACAGCTATTTTTTCAGTGGGAAACAAAAAGAGACAAATTTCAATCAAATTTCTCGTCACTTTTTATTGAATTAGGAAACTAGTCTTATACATACACAGAGTAGTTTATATAATTCACTGGTTTGGGGTATAATTTATGCAATAGAGGACGGAGACCAAGAAAATGATCTTCAAAAAGTTTATTGTTGTTCCGACTTTCGATACCAAAGTAACGGAATATTTGTGCTCGGGATGGGTTTTGTCCTTCAGACAAATTTCGAATTTGTAATGATTACTGAGTGGGATTTGTTCCGCTCACGAGATTTAACACGCAATATATTGCACGCTTATATGATAGGATAACAAATTGACCAAATTCAAATTTTGTCCACAAATAAAAACCGTTCAAAAAAAAAAATGAACAATAAACCAAAACGAAAAGGAAAAAAAAATCATTTTCATTCAAATGATAAACCGAAACCAAGAAATCAACAAACTTTTGTATGATTCTGAAAGCGTAACGCAACTAATTTATGCGTGGCGATATATCCCACACAATAACACAAAATTGAATTGAGGCAAGCTAATTGGCAATCTTATTGAGTCGGCTCATTTTATAAAAAATGACTTTTGATACTACCCAAAAATTTTTAAAATTATTTTTTTTTTGCAAAAATATTCGATACCTTTTATGGGGCAAAGGGAACTTGCAAGGTTTTGCCATGACATTTGAGCAGATTGGCAAACTTTCATTGTAATTATTGAACCCAATAACAACTGACTCCAACACCTGTTTTCTGACAATTTTCCAAATTGACATGCGCGCTGGAATACATGGCGTATTTTTCACCAATAAAGTTTTACAAACGCGGTTTTTTTCCATTTCAGGTGCATTTTTTGGAAAGGTAATTTTAATCCAAAAAATTGCACGCACAATTTGTTTTCAAGAGCATGACTTCATGTAAAAGCAATGTAAAGAATAGTCATAAAGGTGGATCATGAGTTTCAAGCATAAGTTCAAGATGCACCTTTCTTGAAAAGCAAACAGGATCATTGATTTATCAGGTTTACTGATTTTCAGTAATTTGGAACCAAACAAAATTATTATTTTGACAGTAAACTATCTTTTTTCTAAATTTTTTTGAAGAATTTGTTCTCTGTTAGGTAATAACTTTTTGCTATATAAAACTACAAGTTTTTCAACTTTGTAACTACAACTTCATTGGAAAATAGTGACTAACGCAAGAAAAAAACCTACTTATTTTTCGAAAAAAAACTTTGAAATTTTAATTTTAAAAAATCATGTTTTTCGTAACTCTTACATTTTTGCTGTTCGATAGTGGAGTTTGATATCTTTCCATCGAAAGAAAATAGGTGAACTTAAAAAATTCAAACCGAGAAAAATCAAAAATTAGCGTCAACAAATTTTAAGATTTTTTCCTAAAAAAAACACAATAAACACCAGAACCTTGGTATGAACTTTATAAGTCTTAGTCAAATTAAATTTCGAGCAATTGAAGCGATCGAGAAACGTTTAGTGGGAAAATAAATGGGAATATTTGATGGCTGTTGGCCTAAATTCTTTGACCCTTTCTATGAATTAGTGGGAAAGGACAACGTTGTGGTAAAACACATAGTAATTTTACTTTAAAAATTAGTTTTAGAAGCTTCATTTGGCGCTTCAAAGAAATTTTAACTTTTTTTGAATGCAGAAAATTCGAAAGTTTTTTGAAGTTTTTTCTCAAAAAACAATTTTCATTTTTATTAAATAAATAATTTTTGAAAACAAATATAATCGTTTATACCTAATTTACCAAATTTCTACGCATTTGTAAAACTTTATCATTATATGACGCACAGGAAAAAATGTTTGTTTGGAAAAAGACTTTCTGAGAATGTGGCACATCGTTTTCAATTTATTTTGAGTGTGATTGCAGTCGAGTTACCTTCACTTCTATCAGTTTTTACTGTTCGATGAATGTTTGAATGTGACAACGTTGATTTCATAATGTGACAATGTTGATGTCTCAGCTACGAACTGGTCATTGTGATCAATTTATATTTGTAGTGTTCAAATTCTTTTTGCATCTTTTTACAAAAAATCGTCTTGTTTTTTGCATATTTTTTTTTTTGCTTTTTTGAATCGGCATAGTTGTCATGACGCAGAATTTGTTTGTGAGTGAAGCTAGTTTTACTATAAATAAGAGAAATTGTGATTTATTTCAGTAAATAGTAAGTTAATCTACCTGAGTTTGTATCCTGAGGAAACAATTCTAGAGATCAAAGCATCTCAAGACATCGCTTTGCTTACAATTCAACTTGCGTCTCTTAAAATTGAATTCTTAATTTCCGCTCGTTAAATACTTTGCATGCTTATTTAAGGCTGGCGATTGTGACCTTTGACTTGTTTTCCTCAAATAGAACATCAATCAGTTATCGAAGTTTAATGGCTTCAGACTTATTTTCTGTCCGCTAGCTTACAATGATATGTTTGAGCAGTTTAGAAAGTGATGCGAAGCTCATTTTCACCTCTAACTGAAAAACTTAAGTCTCGTAACAACAATCTTGTATTTTTCTCATCTGTTAAACTGTAGCCGTTTTTTTTCATCTGTTAAACTATTTTTCTACCTACCTTGCTATTTATTTATTTTGACAAATAATTTAGAATTGTAGTATTATTCTAATTTCAAAGTCTAAAAAATTATGCTAAAAGGGAACTTTACAGACTAGGTTGTGTAAAAATTACTAGGAGGCAACAAGTTTAAAAGTTTGAACATAAAATGATAACTATTGAGCAAAAATCAAAGAAAACGTTAAATTTGATACAACAAAAAACAAGCTAAATCTTGAAAAAGGGTGATTCCCATTCAATGAGATAGTTTCAGATGGCTAAAACTTCAGCCTGGTAATCATTCTTCTACAAAACTAAGTCGCTCAAAAACCAGTAACACTAAGCTTTTCCAGAAATAAAGATATATCACTTAACTGAATATTCGGATAAACACACACAGATTGAATAATAGTTTTCTTGGGGAAAAAGTAGTGAAAAAAACAACGTAACCAGCTGCATGCAAAAATCTCACTTTTAGCTTTAATGAAAATAATGGCCATAAAAAAATGCATAGCCCAAAAACAACTATCAGATTTTTGATAGCTGTCTCAGATTAACGCATTTTTAATCAGGGTGAAATTTTTTCGATGAAAGCTGAGCTTGAGGTTTTTATATGCAGCTACTCTTTGCTTCGTAGCTTTTTTTAAAAAAAAGTTTATAGCCAGAAAAATTATTAATCGAGTGGTGTGGTTCATTCACACGCCTCCAATAAATTCTGGTGCACGAGTGGTTTTTTTTTCGAGGGTTTTGAAAAATTTGTCGGCCTTTGTTTTAGGTTAAACCAAAGTATCGCTAAATAGAACCAAAGTATCGCTAAATAGAAAACTATACAGACCCTATTCTGTGAATATTTTTCAGCGCAGCATACAATTTTTTACAATAAAACTGAGCAAGAATGTTCACTTTTTGCATCATTTTACGACCAACCCTAAAAAATACGCATGACGCTTTTATTTTCAACAAACACAAATCTTTACTAGGATTATTTCTATAGACCGAAAAAACTAATCAAACAATTCCATTAACTAAGTCTTCGAGAGAATTCTACTCATACCAATTTCATACTTTTTTTACTAAATGGGTGTATTCAACTTTAAAAGAAGTTTTTTTTATTGTTTTGGCATGAAAATTGGTGTATCGTCAAAAATAAAATAGAATTAGCATTTTTTGGTGCGACTAAAATTACTTTTAAAAGTATATTGTGTTTTTCCAACACAAAACAACTTTTTTACTCAAAGAAACTTTTACAACTTTTTTTTGCTTGCAAGTTCATTTATTTGTCCATTATGGAGAAAACTTACAAAAAGGCTTTCAAATAAATGCATATGCGTGAAATCAAATCATGTAATTAAAACATATAATTTTAAACGCTACATCTATACATATATGTAAACGGAATTCGCAAACAAAATGCAGATTCCACTTACAATTTGCGGATTCCACAAACATTTTTGGATTCTGCTTACAGTTGCGGATTCCGCAACAGCTCAATTTAACTACACACATTTCTTATTTTTGGTTTGTGGACTCCACAAACTGTTTTGAGTTCCGCAAATACGGCTGCGGATTCCGCAAATTCTTCGATTTGTGGAGCGATTTTGAGTGGAACAGTAATTTAAGTATTTGTTTGTGGAATCCATAACAGCAAAGAAGATCAAAGAAAAGTAGCAGTGAAGTGGATTCCGCAAAAAATCTGATTTTGGCCCATTTTGGAATCCGCATACAATGCACAGAATGCACAGTTTGGCCTCGTAATGCTCTACGTTAAATAAAAATTAATTTTTTTGTTGCTTCGCATTGAACTGTTGAATCCAAATTTTGTAACTTTGAGCAAAACTTCAAACCGAACAAACTCGTTCATCCCCATTGTTCAATTTTTTATTCGACACCTGCCCCTACTTTCACCCCATCCACTAACCCCGCCCTCCCCATTTACTCCCCAGTCCCCCGTTTAACACAGAGATGGGTTTGACCATAAGTCGCTAGTTTAGAGTTTTTCTTATAAGAATCTTGCAACTTCTTACAAAATTACTTTCTTCGGTCTTACACAGCCTTGTTATAAAGATAGTGGTCTTACAAATCACAGACACGCTCTCATAAAATTGAAAGAGAGTCTAAGAATAGCGTTTCTTCTAACTAAGGAAGTTAACAACTACAATTTTCTCTATGCTATGAGTTTCTAAGACCAGCATATTCTCCATACTACAAATTTGGCTATTTTCACCTATCACAACTCATTTTCAAGTATGGAAAACTACTTAAGCATTGTAATTATGCATTGCCCTTTTACTTTGCGCGAACAAACAAATTTCTTTCTCCAGACTATCAAACAAAATGACCAGTTTCTTCTCTTTATTAAAAAAAATACTACATTTATAAGAGTTTCTCCTTTTATGAAGAATGCAGCTTCTTTTCATAAGAGAAAACCAATGATAGTTCCAATGATAAGAGGAAATCAATGGTTGAAATTTCTAGATGACTCAAGATGATATTTTTTCGATTTTGAAGAAAAAATCTAACTATTTATGCTCGATGTGATTTTTGTTCAGACTTTTTAAAATCTGAAGGGTATTAAATATCTGAGCTCAAATTTGGAAAAAAATGATTATTTTTCGTGAAGTTATGGGGGTTTAAAGATTGCCATTTTGGCCAATTTGGGACAGTTAACGCGCGATATATTTCGCGCTATGAACGCGTAAGCGAGATTTAATCCGTCTTAGAAATAGTTCCAAATTGGTTCAAGGAAGTTTATATGCCATAATTAATTTGTTAATAGGAGCAAAATCTATCACTTTTGTGCTTAATATGGCGTCTGGGGGATGTTTTTACAAAAATTCTCAAATTTATTTTTTTTATTACATTTTTATGTTTTCCATGTTATTACTGCTCCATACACCTTAGAGGGCAGTCGGAAAATTCAAGGCCTCGCCTCGATACGAGCAGTCTTGTTTCACTTGCGATCATTTTTGTAAGAATATGAGGGTTTGAGAACAGGAGGCTAATTCGGCCAGTTTGGTATAACTAATGCTGAATATTTTGCGTCCCGGTAACACGCGTAAGGGCGGAATACTTTGTTTCAAACTGAATTAAGGCAAATCATTCGTTGTTATTAGTGTACCGAAATTTAGAAAACTTGTTAGTGTAGAAGATTCTCGATGAAATTACCGACGCTTATAAGCCTCATAATACATAATATATTTGTTTCCGACTCAAGTCCAGCTGCTCCAAATAGATATCAGTCAGATTTGGGAAAAGATTTTGCTCGTGATTTGAGCTGCAAAAAATTATATATTTTTCTAGTATCAATAAAAGATGGTTCAAGATTTGGCGACGAGTGAACAGTAGAAAAAGAGGTGTGAGTAGCAGTTTTCATTTCTTCTGAAAAAAATGAACCAATTTTCAGACGATTTCATAACAAAGTGAGTTTTTTTATCAGCTAATAGTTGTTATTTTTCGCCAAAATTTTATTGGGAAAAATTTATTACCCTTTTTTTATTCGATAATCTGTTTTAACGTTCGTTTCCAAACGAACATGACTGTGTTTGGAAACTTTTATGCTGTTTGTACAGCAGTTGCCTTTAACGAGATTCTGACCAGCCTCGCGAAGAGGGCGGAAATTACAATAGCTTAGTGGTTTTTAGCCCAATTTTGAGTACCTCTGAGAAACTTGTAAGGTGTCAGTGTAGTTGTTCCGACTTTCGATACGAAAGTAACGGAATATTTGTGCTCGGGGTGGGTTTTTTTTTCTTCAGACAAATTTCGACTTTTTAACTAGCCATTTTTGACGGAATTTTTTTATACCATTCAAAAAGTATTGTTGTCCTGAGCTTAAATTTGAAAAGATATTTCACCTGTGACAATTTGGGACAATTAATGCGCGATATGATTCGCGCTATTAACGCGTAAGAGGAGATTTAATCCGTCTTATAAATCGTTCCAAATTGGTTGAACGAAGCTTATTTGCCATAATTGATTTGTTACAAGGAACGAAATCTCTCTTTTTGTACTCTATATGGCGTGTGGGGGGATGATTTCCATAAAAAATTTCAAATTTTAGAAAAAAAATTTCATTTTATTTTATTTCATTCAATTTTTTTATGCTATTACTGCTGCTCAATAAACCTTAAAAGGCAGTCGGAACATTCAGGGCTTTGCCCTGATACGAGAAGTCTTGTTTGATCTTAAAACCTATTTTTGTAGTTTTTGTTTTTCTAACTAACTAGCCATTTTTGACAGAGTTTTTTCATCATTCGAAAGGTATTGTTGACCTTAGCTTAAATTTGAAAAAATATTTACCTGTGTTTATTTTTTGTAAAGTTATGGGGGTTTAAAGATTGCCATTTTGGCCAATTTGGGACAATTAACGCACGATATACTTCGCGCTATTAACGCGTAAGCGGAGATATAATCTGTCTTAGAAAATGTCACAAATTGGTTGAAAGATACTTATTTGCCAGAATTGATTTGTTACTAGGAGCGAAATCTCTCAACTTGTACTTTGTATGGCGTATGAAGGTATGATTTTCACAAAAAATTTCAAATTAAAAAAAGTTTTCATTTCGTTTTCATTACATTTAATAATTTCATGTTATTAGTGCTCCATAGACCTTAAAAGGCAGTCGGAAAATTCAGCAGTCTTGTTTGTCATTTGGGTTCCAAATTTTGTCGTTTTCTGAATTTTTTAAATTTTCAGACCACGCAACGATATTTCAGCTCATAAAACAAACATCTTTCGCAGCAATTTAGCATAATTTAACGGCCCTTAATTAAATAAAAATAACCAGAAATTTTGGCAAAAAAATGAAAAAGAAAAAAAAAACATACAAAACAACCCCTACAAAAAATAGGCGAATCGCATCAACTCACCCAGATGCGGATCTAGGATTTTCAAAAAAGTTTTCAAAAATTTTGTCGATTTTCTTAGATCGACTGAATTATTTTTCTGAGCGCTCCCAGAACACTATAAAAACACTAATATAAAGACACCGCGCAAAATAAATTGAAAAAAAAACGAAAATGCCTTTTATGACACATTTTCGGAAATTTTGTCCTTCCTCTCTAAATTTAGTATGTATTGGCGCCGAAGGCGCCTTAAGACAATTTTAGAGTTGGTCGGCCAAAAGTGGATGTTGTAAGATAATATCAAATAACAGACTAACAACCCCCGGCCCCTCCCACAAAATCCGCCCCTTAACCCTTAATCTACCCTTTACCTATATACCTAGTCCCCTCATGCTCATTCATTTAGAACACCTTCAAAGGCAACAAATTTTATGAAAATTTCATGAAAACATAAAAAGTGAAACCTTTTGACTAACTTTTGCGAAGAGTTTTGTGGTTTGGTTTCACTTTGGCCCTGGTTTGATTGGTGGCTGAAGTTGTTATTGTTGTTCACGTTGTTGATAGTGGAGTGAGAACGAGATAATGTTGGCATGATGTTGGCGTGATCAACTTTGGAGAACGAGAACCACTCGTTGAACAAACTCGGAAGCAGATCTGATTTGAGAGACGCTTTGAACATGATGGCCGCGTTGAATGCACATAAAAACGTCCAGATCGTATTCACTATAGAACAAAATTTATCAAGGAATTTTTTGGATCATTTTCGAGGAAGTAGCATAAAACTGAAATTTTGAAGCTAACCGTTTGCATTTTTTCCAAATTGCTGGATTCAAAACTGTCATGGACCATCAAAAATTTCTACAAAAAAAAATATAACTAAAATCTATCTTTTTCGGAAATAGGTTAATTGGTTTTACCGATATGAGTCATGTCACCGGATTCGACACTGGCTACGATACATGCTGCCACATATCTGAAACAGAAATAAATATTGATCTACTTATATTAAAATTTCTTTTTTATTTCTTAGACATGAATTAAGTGAATTACCATCTGTATTTGGGAGTTTTATGAAAGACTAATTTTGATTCAAGTGACCCTTGCTACTAGAGGCACCCGGTTATTCCGAAACTTTTTCTTTATATAGCTTAAATGTTTCTCGGTTTTATTTTAGGAATCGGTTTCTAAAATAATCCGAATTTTCTCATTTAGATAGAAGCTTTTACAAATGTACAGCTTTTACAGCTTTTTCGATTTAACGATATAGTTTCAATGTGATTTTTACCTCAATTTAATCAATTTTACGCAAATTTAAGCTAACAGGTGCCCAAATAAATGCTGGAGGAATTAATTTAAGCTATCACTTTTGGAGACCAAATAAAGTTTAATGGTCAACACTAGAGGTTTTCAACATAAATGTGGGAGTTCTTGCTTTCCTTAATTCGGACTTTGCAACCCCGCTGGTAAAATTTGTTCCCTCCGACTTCAGGGCAATAACCATTTCGTAAACGATCCCTGCCTTCCCGCGGTATCATATAAAAAAATTCTAGCTTGTATAATTTGAAAATCTATTCATTTCAACCGAGCTCTTATTTATTTTAGACAATTCGTCCCGTGAACAAACTTAGCAGGTTGATCTTTTTGCACTTTTTGCGCCTATGCTTTTGTCAGCAGAGTAGGAATGACTTATGAATTCTACCCACATATCAAGTCTAAATCAATAAATGATGGGTTTGGGCTCACGAAGACGTTCATTTAGTTAAAAACTTCAGTACAGTTTCCGATTTCAGTCCTCAAACAGGTCTTAATCAAAATAAGATTTCAAAAAATTCAGTTTTTTAAACGTTCTTCAAAACTAGGAAAAAATATATCATCGCTGTGAAAATGATAGGTATCAATGGTGAAAATGATCTGATTCGGCCAACTTTTGTAGTTTTAATGAAAACAAGATAAAATGTATAACTGTTTTTCAGACAAACTCTCCCCAATTAAATAAAACTGCTGAAGCCCTGAATGTTCCGACTACCTTTGTTCTGACTCTTCATGGTCTATTGAGCACTAATAACAAAAAAATGTAATAAAAGAAAATGAAAACAAAAACAACTAAATTTGAGATTTTTTGTGAAAATCATCCCCCTACACGCCATATAAAAAACAAAAAGATAGATTTTGCTCCTTGTATCAAATCAATTATGGCAAAAAATTTTCTTTCGACCAATTTAAAACGATTCCTAGGACTGATTAAATCTCCGTGACGCGTTCATACATATCGTGCGTTAATTGTCCCTAATTGGCCAAAATGGCAATCTTTAAACCCCCATAACTTTACGAAAAATGATCACAGGTGAAATATTTTTTCAAATTAGGGCTCAGGACAACAATGCCTTAGTTAAAAAGTCGAAATTTGTCTGAAGAAAAAAAAACCCACCCCGAGTACACATATTCCGTTACTTTCGTTTCGAAAGTCGGAACAAAAATTCAGAAAAGGATAAAATTTGGAATCCAAATGACAAACGAGACTGCTCGTATCGGAGCCAAGCCCTGAATGTTCCGACTGCCCTTTAAGGTCTATGGAGCAGTAACAACATGGAGCAGTAGCAAATTTAAATGTAATAAAAAAAATTAAATTTTTTTTCTAAAAGAATTTGAGATTTTTTGTAAAAACATCCCCCAAACGCCATATTAAGCATAAAATGATAGATTTTGGTCCTATTAACAAATCAATTAAGGCATATAATCTTCCTTGAACATATTTGGAACTATTTCTAAGGCATAATAAATCTCGCTTATGCGTTAGTAGCGCGAAATATACTGCGCGTTAATTGTCCCAAATTGGCCAAAATGGCAATTTTTAAACCCCCATAATTCTACAAACTTTCCAGTTTGAGCTAAAGACAATCAACAACAACTTTTAAATAACAAAAAAAACTCTGTTAAAAGGCTAGTTAAAAAGTCGAAAATTGTCTGAAAAGAAACCACCAGTGCACAAATATTCCGTTATGTTCGTTACAAAAGTCGGGACAACAAACACTAAAACTTCAAACGTTAACAATAACGTTTCTTCAAAACTTCTAACTCTTTATTGGAAATTGGTTATTTTTAGGCTCAAAAATTAGCTCGTTATGTCAAAAACTTAACTCAGTAGCCAGCTAGTTGTATCTTCTAACATTTTAAAGACTAGTTGTATCTTCTAACATTAAAGGTTAGTTAAATCTATAAACATAGTGAAAAATTTAAAACCAGTAGAATCTATTATGTTTTGTATGATCCATCCTTTTTGAAATAGTAACAAGGATAGCATGTTACTGTGCAATAGCACAGAATACTGCGACAAAAGTCTTAACAAAATACCACATTTTTTCATATTAGTATTTAACAAAAAAAAAATAAAAATTAGGCATATTCGACAGTCATAGTTGAATAGGTCAATTAGAAAACAGTTTTTGTAGAAAAAAAAACAAAAAAATAGTAAATAAAAAACAAAAATTTTCACAAATTTGTTTTATATTTTTTGCAGATTTTTTTCAAACGTTTGAAAACTTTGATTCTCAAAATGGCACTTAAAACCCCATAAAATAATTTGCTCGAAAAAAAACTATGTTTTCCCAGCTTAAATTAAGCTTAAAAGACGTTTTTAGCTGGAAATTAGAACAAAAATCAAAAAAATCGAACCGGTTTTTCGACACCAGAAAAAAATTGTTAATGTGGTTCGAGTCACGACTGAAAGAACTTTATTTTGATATATCATTCGAACCAATCCGATAAATATTTGTGGTATCTGATTTTGCGTGGAAAACAAAAAGAAAAAGAGAACCAAACTAAAACACACCCGAATACATATTTCCTCCCAATTTTCAATGGGCGGAACTATAAAAACAACAAAAAAGTTTCTAATCGCTAGCTAAAGGATGCAGTAGGTTTTTTGTATACAACCCTAGCCATTTCAACCTTGCCAATTTTGTAATTTCAAAAACCTGATTTTAATGTTTTATGTCTATATCCTTATTTAATCAAAGTGCAAGTGACAAACTCAACCTTTTTCAAATTTCACGCCACACAAGTTTTGTATCATCTAAAACAAAGTCTTGTATCTTTTCTATGCTATTCTAATTTCAATTTTTTCAGCTTAAACCTTTAATTGTGATCTATTTTAATTTGTGAAAAGAACGTGAAAGATTCTGTGACATAACAAAGGGATGAAGATGGAAATGGAACTTTTTATTACAAAAGTAGATCCATAATATTATTATGGCTATAACAATCCCGCACTACAGTTTTATAAAAAAAAAACGATTATGATGGCTTACATAGTCAAAAAGAAATCCATTATAATGTTTCGAGTTTCCATTTTAGAACTTGAATGGAATTTATTTCCAGTATAAGCCATTTTCTTAGCGGATTGTAACCCATTTTAGCTTCATTACAATGATTTTTAGTAATTAATAATCTGTCTGAATTTATTGCAATTTAAAAAAAAAAAACAATTTTTTTTGCACTCTCACAATCTGAGCAATTTCTCAACCCATAGTTTCCACACACGATAAACGCAGCTTCCCCACACTACCCACCCTCTCATAACGAACCCAACTGCCCCCCCCCCCCCTAAAAGAGGTATATCGGGAAAAATGACTATGTGCATGTGATTGCATGGATTAAGGTGGGAAGAAGATAATGGGCAAGAATGTTGGGAGCGTTAGTGTCGGAAAAATTAGAGTCGGAAAAGCGTAAGAGACGCAACTTTTAGAAGGTTTCGAAGAAAAAGTTTCGACTTTCATGTCGAGTGTCTGCGGGAGTACATGAGGGGATGAGAAGTAATTTTGGGAAGATCATAGGGCAGCAAAATTTAAAAAGTAAAATCGAATAAAGGAAACTAAATTTTTATAAATAAAGAAAAAATATTTTCAAAAATAGAAAACAAGATAACAGCTTTCCAACCGAAATACACATTTTTTAAACAATCGATTTTTTTGCACAATCAAAGGGTAGGCTCTGAGATTTTGGACAAACTTTTGAAAACAGACAATTAATCCACTTTACCTAAATATAATCTACCTAAAATGAATTTTGGGTCTCCTACAATTTAACACCGCACATTTTACATAATAGTTAACACCGTGCATCCTATTACTTTTTTTTTGTTCAGTTTTTTTATGAAAAGACGTTTCCTTGCAGAATCCCGGAAAACGTACTAACTGTAAAAACTTGACTCCTGCACTAGCAATTCAATCCCAGGACTACTGTCGCTTTTTTCGGGGTGCTAGGTTGAGACTAGGGGCTGGCAAACCATCAGGCTTTGCGTATATGTGACAACAAACTAAAAAAAGTTGAACAAAGCGATCGCGTTATAAAAATTAAGCTCGAAAATAATTCTAAAATTGAATGACTCTTAGATCTTGGTTTTAGTGGAACCATATTTTATTTTCTGTATTGGCTAAAAGTGCCTGGAAAATCACGCCATTTTTAGTCAAACAACGTTTAATCTATTTCGGGCTTATGAAGTTCGTTGAAAGATTGCTCGTTTTTGGTTCGAATCATTTTAGCAATCGGAATTTTTGCCAGGGTCATAAGTATTCAACCCTTACGCTATAAAAGTACAACAAAATTTTCTTGCTTTTTTCTTTGCTGCTTACAGAAAAACTCCTCTGAAGTATTTTTTTTTTATTTAAAACGGTGTTATGTTATAGAAATAGTTTTGAAATTTAGTGACGATAAACTGCTAAAGCAACAAAAGAGAGGTACTATTGACAGAGAATGCGTCTAATATCTAGGGCAATTGTAATAAAAATTGAAGGGTAAATCTAGGGCAAAAATAAAAACAGCATATGTAAACTCGCGCAAGATGTCAAAAAGCGTTCTTTTTTGACTAACCGCCCAAAGTTAAACCACAACAGTAGCAGAAGAACCAGACAGTAGGGCAACCTATTGCACATTTTCTGGATCTGTTTCAGCGGGAAAAAATCCACTGTCAAGGCCTGCCGGATGTCGTGGTCAAACTTCGACGTCGTCAACATACCACAGACTGTAAGGGAAAATGCGACAGGTCGAAGTGCTTTGCAGAAGGCCAACAAAAGAGGTCGCGTGGCGTCGATTCGTTCGATTTGTTTGAGGGGTTTGTCTTTTTTGATCTCATACTGGAACAATTGCTTAAATCTGGTCGGACTTCGTGATTCGCTCAACCGATTGCTCTGTTTGCGCGGTCTGACGGACGCTTCGAATTCCTGAAATAACACATATTTCATCGTCATTAAGCGAAGCTAAGAACTCTGTTCGAAAACCAAAACTTTATGGTGAATCTGAGCGTATTAAACACCTTTATGACCAATAAAAAATCTCAGCTGAAACATAGATAAATTTTTGAATATTCGAAACTTGGTTCTACAAATTCCACCGAAACTTCAGACTAAATAAAGACTTACCATTATACAGACGACTCTGGGCGAAGTATTAACAACTTATGGTTAATTCGCTAACTGCTTGAAAATACATAATTTTACTACTTTGATCGTCTCATTGAGCAGACCAAAGAAATCGGTGAAAAAAGTCATAAATTTAATTTATTTGACCTCCAAATTAGAGCGCTATATTTTATAGATGTTCCCAATCAAAGCTGTCTATTACTGAAAATGTTACAAAATCTGACTTCCAAAACATTGACGTAATTTTGAGACTATAGTGACGCAGGTTGGAATTATGACACAATTGTTGACACAAAAGGGAAGCGACGCATGAGTTGAACTGATCATTTAAGGACTCTATTCTGTAAAAAAAATCATTCAGGGGCGGATCTAGAAGGGGCCGAAAATAACGTTTTTAGTCCTTTGAGAAGATTCCCATCAGGAAGTTGACCCTACCAAATACCATAGGGTCCTCCTTCTGGTCCTCTAAAATTTTCAAAGGGCGTCTTCAGCTGTTGTTTTTGCACTGGACATTAAAGAATATTTGAGGTGTGAAAGTTTCAAGGTGCGAAAATTCGTCTTATTTGGAGGCTTCAAATTGGGCTCATTTTAAGGATCGAGGCCAGGTATCTGCTAAGAGTCAATCCTGCCCATTCAGCAGTGAATTACGGGACAATCGTGCGATGTTGAAGACAGTGCTCGCAACAAAAAGTCCGTACGGATGCTACAATCTGGGTGATTTTTGGATTGAGGCCCTAAGAAATTAGGCTTATGACTACTTGTGACAGACCGAGACTGTATCACAAAGCCACAGTGCCAGTAGTTTTGTCGAGCTTAAAACTATGCTTTGTCGAGCTTGAAACTAATTAAAAGTTAACTGGAGTAAACATGATGGAGTGTTGACTCTCAAGTTTGACTCTTATTAACATCCTCAAAAAAAATGTGGGAATCAAAAGAAAGGATGTCATTGAAAGATTTGCCGCAAAAATTGAAGACTCAATTTGTCTAACTTTGTTACTTTAAGATTGCAATTAAATCAACCCGGGTCGAGGTCGGGGACTTATGTAGCAACCATTGCGACTCAAAATGGGTATATTACGACCCAAATCGTGCATGTTGCGAACATTGCGACTCAAAATGGGTATGTTGCGACTTTGCGCGATCCAAATAAGGTATGTTGCGACCATTGGGACTCAAAATGGGTATGTTGCGACTTTGTGCGACCGAAATATTTGCGCGACTTTGCACGACGCAAAGCATATATGTTGCGACTTTGTGCGACTCAACAAAGGTATGTTGCAACCATTGTGACTAAAAATGGGTATGTTGCAACTTTGTGCGACCGAAAAATTTGTGCGACTTTGTGGGACCCAAAAAGGTATGTTGCGACCATTGCGACTGAAAATGGTTATCTTGCGACTTTGTGCGACTCAAGCCTCTTGTGGGATGATCGAATTTCGGTTGCAGGAAGTCCATTTCGGCAACCCATTTCGGTCGCAACATGAGTCGCGGACCTCGACCCGGGAATATTTTTGTCAACATATATTTTTTTATTCTCCCAATCGACCTTCAGAATGAAATCCTAGATCTGCTCCTGGTTTTGACCAAAAAACATGTACTTAGCGCGCGCATAGAAAAACTCATAATCGGTCGGCCAAAAATGGATGTTGTAGATTAGTAACATGAATGAAAAAATGCCGTTGAATATTCCTCAATCAACTCATTACCAAAAAATTATTATTTTTTCAACCCTCGAATATAATCTTCCATTATGGGGCCAGAATGTGCACTGGATAGGCGAATAATTTTGTGTCTGTATATTTTCGGATACCAGAGACAAGACTTTAAACATGGTAAAATTTTGTCGGAACGATCAAAGCAAAAGAAAAGAAAAACAAAAAGAGCGTCCTTGTTGCGAAATCTGCTAACAATTCACAAAATGCACAGCTTGGCGTCGCAATGCTTACGACTAGCGTTTTAAAGAAATAATAATTGTCACAAAAATGCCGAAAATTAGAATCAACAATGTTCTTATTTTTGAAAGGTTACATACGATTTTGTTTTCCATCAAAGAAACAAATAGTAGATTAAGTATTTTCGGCGCTTCTCTTATTTTCTTCAAACCCAAAGGTAGAACCGAGGTAATCAATTGAACACGTAACAAGAAAATCTGAAAGTTTGATTGAAAAAATTGGCGTTGTTTGAACGTTAGATAGAGCTTTTAAGATTGTTGTGTAATTATGAGTTGTGAAAGTCTTATTCACGCATTCAGAATTATGCCTATTTAAAAAACCGGATGAAACCTGGACTGGTTTTCAGCGGAAACGGGCTAAACAATTTCGAACTAATTTTTACTCTGAGAGTTATTTTTTGTAAGATTGAAGAATAAATTAAATTCGAAAAATTGCGACTACTTGAATGACAATCCGGTTCAGTAAAAAAAGAATAATTGCTTTGCCTTACATAATAATGATAATAAAAATCATTTCGCAGCAAAGAGAAAAATTTAAAAAGCTTTAAAATGATCGAATTAGTCACCCGATGGCAGGTGTCAATCCTACGCCTCTGCATCCAACATAAGTTCTTTTAGTTTTGGCATCTCAACTGCTAACCAACACCGACTTTAGCAAAAGTAGTACTATGGCTTGATGTTCCAGTTTTTTGGTTGTAAAAGGTTAACTCAAAATCTACTCTGATTTTCTCAAGTTTTAGTTAAATTTGCATCAATTTTATCTATTGGAGCGAAACTATATAAAGGAAGGAAAAACGAATATCCAGACAAACAGCATAGCGAATTTCCGAACACCCACTTCAGGAGGCGGTTTTTCTAAGACGGATTGAATCTCCAATTACATGTTGATAGCACGAAACATATCAAAGGTAAAATATCCCAAATAGGCCAATTTAGAACTTTTAGACCAATATATCTTTATGCAATTCATCATAGGAGTTTTTTTAAATTGTGAGCTCAGAATCTCAAAACTTTTTGAAATATACAAACCGATTACGTAAAAAACTGCTAAAAAATGAAAACAATCCTAGAGAAAAACACACTCGAAGCACACTGTTTTGTCTCTTTCTACAGAAACCGGAAGAGCAAATTCATCTTTTTTTCAATTATTTGTCATTTTTTTTACAAAAGTAATTTCAAATTGACCGAAAACTGCTAGCAAAAATTTCAGCGCTTTGCCCTGATATACGGGCAGTCTTTTTATTTAATTAAGATCAGTTTCTTACTCTTGACTAATTAGGCAATGTAGACCATGAAATAGATGATAATGCAAAAGTTTTGTGGTTGTAAAAGGTTAACATAAAACCTACTCTGATTTTCTTGAATTTTAGTTAAATTTGCATCAACACATCATAGGTGATATCTATTGGAGCAAAACTATATAAAGGAAGGAAAAACGAATATCCAGACAAACAGAATAGTGAACTTCCGATCAATCACTTTAGGATGCGGTTTTTCTAACAAATCTTGGTTACGGTAGTACAAATGGGGATGATTTAGGTTGATTTAGCTTACAAAAAAGCCACAATTTCGAAAAAAGTTTCTGGCCACAGTTTCTGAGTTTTTACTTTTTCAATTTTGGACTAGATGGTTTGAAAAATATCAATGGCATAATAAAAGACGTATCTCTCATATTAATAGTAGAGTTTTTTTACACACTAATCAAGCTATTTGTTATCTCAAGTTTTCAACTTACTGCATTTATTCGACCTCTTTTTACTGTTAAAAAACAAAAGGAAATAAAAGAAAAGAAGGAAAAAAAATAATTTTTTAAAACTTTTTTGGATTCAATTTTTTCAATCTATATTTTCAAAAATTTTTGTCCTACTTGCACAACAACCGCTATCCATATTGTTCCAACCTCAAAAAAAATTGAATATTTATGCTTGGATTAATTTTTATTCAGTAATTTTCGGCGATCGAAATGATAGTTTATAACAAAAAACAAAAAAACATTTATTCCCCATTCAAGATATCGAAAAATATTTTACCTCGGATTGTTTTTTTTGCAAACTGTAAGTGTTTGAAAATTGCCAATTTGGCCATGCTCTAGACTAATTGATGCACGCATTTGAGACTTTATCCATATTCCTGAAAATTAAAGGCGATTTATTTATGCGTGGCGAATTATCCCGCATTATAAAATCGTTCCAAATTATATTGAGGCTAGCTAATCGGTCGTCTTAACTTTGTACGACCTAATTTTTTTCTACCTGGTTTCTGATATTAACCAAAAAAAGAAGTTTCTCACTTTTTCTTTTCCCAAAAAACTATTTGATATGGATTAAGGTGCAGTAGGAACATTCAGGGTATTGCCCTGATATACGAGCAGTCTTGTTTAACTTAATTGCTTGTTTCTAATGAAATCGGAAAGATCACCTAGGCAAATCATCAAAATGCAAAAAATGAATAATGCAACTGGTAGAACTATACCTAAACGAACAAAAAATTTGGGCCATTATGTTCATGAAGTCATAGTGAAACCAGGCATTTACGAATCATATTATTGAAATCTAATATAATTTTTGCAGTTTGCACCACTCGTTTCGATGTTGAATCACTTCGCGGCATCAAAAATAAAATATAAAAGGAAATGTTAATGATCAAGCCCCGGAAGTGAGTGTATCATTTTCGTTGGTTTTCCAAATGATGAAATCAATTAAGCAGAAAAACGTAATTTTTGTTTTAACAATTTCTTCCGAGATTAAAACCATCAAAGCAAATCACTGAAGTAAATCGGGTCACGGGTAAAAGTTTTTAATTATTTGATGCTTCTTTTTCTACAGGCAATCCATACGTGTCAACTTCTGGTTTTATCACGGGATGGGGACTCCTATATGAAAAAAACTTACATTATTTAACTCGGGCTCCGGGACGTTGCGGATTCTCTTAGAAAAACGCTGAAGTATAAACACTAGTTTAATTATAACAAAGTCTGACTATTTTTTCAGCCGCAAGGATAAAGATTATAGTTTTCTTTTTATCATTTGCGCTAACATTTGAATTAAATAAAAACGACTGTCATAAACTCCAAAATTGATTATTTCGTTTTTTTTTTTCATTTCAAGCTGATGCGATCAGGGACAAAATTTCTTAGAATGTTTTTCTCTATAAGAGAATCATGTAGACGATCACTTCATTATTGAACCTCAGATACAAGATGGTGTGAAATTTTGAAGAAACAAATTCAAACTCTAACCTCATTTTTTTCGAAAACAATAGCTCGAAAGGATCAGAAGAACAAAAGACGGGGTAGCACCCGAATAACTTGATTACTGCAAAAAAAAACATGCGAAATCGTACCGTATAGATTTCAGGAGCAGTGTGTGTCACATTTACAAAAAAAGACCATAATGCAACCAACAATTTAATATTTATAGGCGACGAGTACTTGTTTAAGCATTTAAAAAATGGACGCAGTGGCTTGAAGCCGAGCATGCGCTTGCCCCTGTCGACTTTTTGTTTTTCACTTCGGACCCCCATATAACTTCAATTAAAAACCCAGGTTTTTTTCAAGAAAAATCAGGTACAACAAACGTTTCTTTGAGTGGGTCGAATGATATATGATATTAAAGCTCTCTCGTATGTGATTCAATTTTTAAATTTTTGTAAAGAGTTTTTAGTGCCAAGAAAAAATATTTTTGAAGTAAAGTGAAAGTTTTTGACAAAAACGCATTATTTTTGTAATATATTTGCTTTTTGTACCTCCTTTAGAAAGGCCACGCAACAAATAAACGTCACTGGGGCTATTTTTATAGCAATTGGCTGCCCATTTTTGTTAGTTTTTCTCTTTGCTCACTGAAATAAAAAAAGCAATAGTATATAAAGATAGCAAAAATTGATTTTTTTTCATAAGACACGGGCAATATAAGCATCGAGTCTAGGCCAAACGCTACTCAACATGATGAATTTTAACAGCAAACAAGCGCTTGCTGAATAGGCATGATTATGTCACGAAACTTTTGCTCAGCTTCGATTTTTATGATAATGAATCTTATGGTATAATTTTTTTCACACTTCGAGAGAGATGAAAACAGTATGTGGGTATGTTAACGTTTAAGTTCCCCTTCATTCAATTTCTTTTCCGAACATCTTGTAGTATATTTTTCACCAGTTTTTTCTATCTTAGATAAAAAAATTTGTATAAACAAAATTGGTCAGCATTTTGTAGCTTTTCTGATCAAAACAGTTTTTTCATCCTTTATGAAAATTGGGATCTTTGTAATCTCTCACATTCACCTTTGAGTTATTTTAGACTTTTGGTGTTTTTTTCTTTTGGGGAAGGGCTTGCGATCTTTTGAAAGTAAAATGTTTAATCACATTGCCGGATTTCGCTGAAAAATGTTATGCAGACTAATTAGGCCACGACAAACATATTTGGTCTTGATAGTTACCCTTTTGAATTGATGCTCATGTGAAATGGGGGGATGTGGCGAAAAGCAAAAGTGCCTAATTTTGCACAATTTTTACGTAGAGCAAATTGGCTTTTTTATGACCAAAAAGACAAATTGATGCCAAAAGTGAGAGTGGAAAAATTGCCCATTTTGTATATTTTGTTTAAAAAAAACAATTGCGCTATCAGAAATCCTCTCCTCTCTCAAATAAAATTTCACTGGCACCTAAATCTAATAATGATTTTTGAAGAAAACGCGGAATAGTTATGCTTGGGGTCTTTTTGTATTCAGTCAAACTTTGACTTTTTAACAAAACATTTTTGACATGAGGTTCTTGTACAATCTGAAAAATATTGCAAAAGTTGTAATAGTGCTTTTGAGAGATAAGGTATTCAATTTAAACCTGGGACATTTTGCTTTCATATCGCCTGCGTAAACAGCGGAATAAGATGTAGTAAATTGAACTGATGAATGCCATTTTGTTTTACGATAAGGATAAGGGACGCTAAATACACTTGTAGTCTACATTAGCGTATGCGAAAACTGAAGATAGATTAAGTTTTTTCGAACCACACGCTATGTAATGTATAGAGTGATATAAATTTCATAGAGCAAAGTGCCAAATCGACATAATAGTATGCCTCAATTCAGTTCGAAGCATTCTAAGACGGATTGAATCTCCAATTACATGTTGATAGCACGAAACATATCAAAGGTAAAATATCACAAATAGGCCATTTTAGAAATCTTTAGACCCATATAACTTTATGCAATTCATCATAGGAGTTTTTTGTAAATTTTGAGCTCAGGATCTCAAAACTTTTTAAAATATACAAAACGAAAAGCAAATTCATCTTTTTTTCAATTATTTGTCATTTTTTTACAAAAATAAATTCAGATTGACCGAAAACTGCTAGAAAAAATTTCAGCGCTTTGCCCTGATATACGGGCAGTCTTTTTATTTAATCAAGATCAGTTTCTTACTCTAGGCAATTAGGCAATGTAGACCATGAAATAGATGATAATGCGAAGTAGAGGGGAAAACGAAAAGGAAGAGGGAGGCGTAAGAAGCCCAATGCTCATTTTCTTACAGCATTTAAATTGAGAAAAAGTTTTAAAAAAAGAGCTAAAATGAGACAAAATTGCTTTTTGCTGAAGTAATTGCACATTTTAAAGGTTTTGGTCAAAAAAAAATTGCGCTTTTTTGCGTCCAATCTTCTCTCAAAGTAATTTTCAAGAACACCGAAAGCTATTTAAAACATGATCAAGGTTACCTGCATCCAAGCTTAGGCGTAAGTAGTCGATTATAACTGATTATTATGATAATTTTTTGACAATTATAAATGATTATAATTACCAAAATTAGGTGTTAAAATGATTTATAATCGATTATAATCGTGATATTTCCAGGAGATTATAATCTCTTATAATGGATTTAATTGATTATAGTTTATAAAAAACCTTAAAATCAATTATAATCGATTATAAGAGACTATAACCTCTTATTTTGCCAAAATTTTGTCCAACCAAAACAATATTTCAAATATCTCTCATGGGTAATTAGTTTTCTGTCAAAAAAGAATCTCTGAAAGCGAGACCTTTGTTACTTTTTTGTTCAACTGAACACAAAGCTTTACCACGAAACAAAAGTTTTCTTCAAAAGTTTTGTTCAACTGAACACAAAGCTTTACCACGAAACAAAAGATTAAAAATTTGAATTGATTTAAAAACAATTTTTTCATTTTTCACAGGAACCAACGTCTATAAAAAGCATAAAATATAGGCAATTCAGATGCATGTTCGAAGACAAAATGGGCTAACAAAAAGGATTATAATCGATTATAATCGATTCTAATGGATTTTTGAGCAAAATATATGAAATATCAAAAATACCGAATTACCGAAAAGTTCAAAAATAGTGTCAGAATCATTGATTTTTGAGATCTGAAATAACCAAAAACACAAAATTTCACATCTGAAATTAGATCTAAAATAGATTTTTTTAGATCTGAAAAAACCAGGAAAAACAAAATTTTAGATCTGAAATAAGATCTGAAATAACCCATTCCTAAAGTATCCAAGCTATTCCTAAGTTAAGATCTGAAAAAGTTTGTTTCAGATCTGAATTAGATCATTTGCTAGGTACAGGTTAGCTTTGGCATTCAAAAACTGCCTATTTCGCCTTGATGGCTGCCTATTGAATTTTGGTTTTTTTTCTAGTTTTTGTATGGGTTGCTGTTTGAAGAGGCAAACTTTTTTAAGGTATTTAGTTTACAAAAATTTTAAATACACAGAGGGGGTTTATAAAACTACACTAATTTGAAAAAAAAATTAGTTTTCTTTCGCACAGTAACCGGCTATACTTCTATTATTTGTTTATGTTCAAGTTTCATTGCAATTTTTCAACTTACTTTTGGACAATAGTAGCGACAGCAGTCGTATAGGTGTGTATGGTTTTCAAATTGTGGCTGCACTTGCTGTTGATAATTATTCGAAAACGTTCGGCTTCTGTGACATGTGTTCTTGTTGTCGCCATCTATCGGTAAAAGTGAGGTCACGTTATTAACATCACTTTCGCCTGTCTGTGGAATGGTAATTGAAGTATGATCATTACAAAATTGGTAACTGTTGCTTTTGGCATTCAATAACTGCTTATTTCGCTTTGATGGCTGTCTTCTCATTTTTGATAACTTCCTGAAAAAATCTTGGTTTTTCTCTGGTTTTTGTCTGGATTGCTGTCTGAAGAGGGCAACTTTATTAAATTGGTTAAGTTTACAGCAATTATTAACCAAATTGGGCTGATTAACTTGAGTAACGGGGCTAACGGCATTACCGTGTTGTATGTCATTGACCGCATCGGAATGACAAACTGAATAACTATTATCCTTTTTCCCGTTTTTTGAACTAGTTGTGACACTTCGTGATCGGGCTAACTTATGATCATTTGAAATTTCAGCCGGGTGGAAAATAACGTTTCCGTTGCTGTTCGGAGATATCCTTGTCTGATGATTGCAGTTTGGAACCATCTCATCTTGGTTGCTTACGTTTAGTACCATCATTTTAACGGTAATCAAACAAGGAAATTAAACAACAAAACGCTTAAAGGAATTGGATTAATTGGATTAAGTTGTTAATTAAAAAATAGTGTTGCAGTATATGTAGATTCCGAAGTTGTTAACAGTTCGAACTATTCGAAAGTTGCAACCTGCAAATTGTTCTGAGAATTCGGCTGCAAATTCTAATCCTCGGGTCAAATTAGAAACAATTCATTCCTTTCGAACTAATTCAAGTTGTAATTCAAGTTCGAACTAATTCAAGTTGCCGGGTGGAAAATAACGTTTCCGTTGCTGTTCGGAGATATCCTTGTCTGATGATTGCAGTTTGGAACCATCTCATCTTGGTTGCTTACGTTTAGTACCATCATTTTAACGGTAATCAAACAAGGAAATTAAACAACAAAACGCTTAAAGGAATTGGATTAATTGGATTAAGTTGTTAAATGAAAAATAGTGTTGCAGTATATGTAGATTCCGAAGTTGTTAACAGTTCGAACTATTCGAAAGTTGCAACCTGCAAATTGTTCTGAGAATTCGGCTGCAAATTCTAATCCTCGGGTCAAATTAAAAACAATTCATTCCTTTCGAACTAATTCAAGTTGTAATTCAAGTTCGAACTAATTCAAGTTGCCGGGTGGAAAATAACGTTTCCGTTGCTGTTCGGAGATATCCTTGTCTGATGATTGCAGTTTGGAACCATCTCATCTTGGTTGCTTACGTTTAGTACCATCATTTTAACGGTAATCAAACAAGGAAATTAAACAACAAAACGCTTAAAGGAATTGGATTAATTGGATTAAGTTGTTAAATGAAAAATAGTGTTGCAGTATATGTAGATTCCGAAGTTGTTAGCAGTTCGAACTACTCGAAAGTTGCAACCTGCAAATTGTTCTGAGAATTCGGCTGCAAATTCTAATCCTCGGGTCAAATTAGAAACAAAAGAATTGGATTAATTGGATTAAGTTGTTAAATGAAAAATAGTGTTGCAGTATATGTAGATTCCGAAGTTGTTAACAGTTCGAACTATTCGAAAGTTGCAACCTGCAAATTGTTCTGAGAATTCGGCTGCAAATTCTAATCCTCGGGTCAAATTAGAAACAGTTCATTCCTTTCGGACTAATTCAAGCTGTAAAAGAACCTCTTAATCATATACAACAAGAGGCAAATGTCATAATCATGTTTTACGTAGAGTTAAATTGCCCACAAGTCAAAATTTGAGCTCGTCGCTGGAAGCCAAAGTTTCGTTTGATTAGGTTTTTCAAGCCAGATAACCATAACAAACCCCATTCCTTCCAGAGACTCGAAAATTTTGTTGATTTAGTGGCCGATAATTTGCAGTTTATGTCTAATCTGTTGGTTTGAAACCTGAAAATTAGGTTTACATTGATTCATAACGTGTCAAGTTAATATTTTTTCCATAAAAGTGGTGCGAATTTTTGATCACATGTGAAAAGTTGTTCAGGCATAAGTCCAAACTATTTGAAAGACTATAAAATTCTGAAGTACAGGTGAATATCCAAAGTTACCGAATCCAAAACCACAATAATCATAACACCTCTTTTTAAGAATCAGCTTGCCAAATTACCTACATCAAAATTTTGATAGTTTCGAATAACCATGCCAGATAACCAGGTAAAAAATTGAATAAAAAGAAACTTTGAATTCAAATTTGGAGTTCAGTTTCTCATTTTAAGTCTCACTAAGGAAAAATCGACTTTCTTCAAATCAAACAAATCGAAAATCAAATTGCGAAAGTTTAATTTAGTTTTCATATTTTCGCGTTAAAATATTTTCATTTACAGCATTTTGTCGTGACATAATCAATAAACCTGAATAAAACGCTTCGTTAAACCGATTCAAGGGGAAGGTTTTACTGTTAATAGACAACAAAAAAATACATTTTTTTCCAGTATATTTCCAAATTATTCAAAACTCACTGGTAACATTGATTTTAATGCAGATAAATAGTCGCAACGTCTTTAACGCGGAGTAACTGAAATTTCAGCCAATCATGACTGAATTCTTGAAAAAATAGACAACAATGACATTTCACAGGATAAAGGAAAAGATAGAAACTTCTATACTGTAAAAGAGATTCTAAAAGTGATATATTAATAATACCACCATTCAAAAAGTCTAGCTAAGAGATCAATCAAGAAATTTGAAAGGGCACAGACAAATCGTAAAATCCGATGAAATCCCGCAAAGTCTTTTCCCGGGCCGAGGTTGTGATTCTATGACCAGTAATTGCATTAAGACGCGCAAAACTGACAACTTTTAAGCATTCGACCCAAACCGCAAATTGAAGCTTATTGAATCTGCGAACTTAGTAAAACGCTGGGTTCATAACACTAACTGTATCCAAATTACAGACTCTGTTTTTTTTTAATTCGATACCAAAAGCTTTCCAGGAATAATAAGGGAGAGAACAAAATTACACAACCAAAAACTTATTTTGCTATTTTGTTTTCGTTTACCAGAAATAACACGCCAAAAATCAAGCTTAGGGTTTGATTTTAAAATTGATTTTCTGTCATTTGGCTCTACTCAAATTTACTAAGTTAAGAAAATAGGAAAACAAGATAGTCTGCATGGATAGACAACCTATTTTGGTCAAAAAAAAATTCGGCAAAAAAAATTAAATCATACAATAAATTTCCATGGTCCATGTCGTTGAACCATAATTTTTAAGGTCTTTCAATTGATTGTTTTCATTATTCAAAAATCAGTTATAAATGGAATTGACAAACAACTGTTTTACGCCAAAAAAAGTTCGAAAAATCCGCCAACTGAGAAAATAGCACTATTCGATTTTTAAAGTAATCAACCATAATAAAATCTCAGGGACTCGTTCGTCTAGCTGCTACAGGAAAAATTGCTATCCTGGTCTGGATGGGCAGCAACTATGGTAAACAATTTCCACCGACAAACAAGTCTCCGTTGTTCGCCAACACCATTTGTTAGCAGGCTGAGTGCCAGTCCCAGCCATGTAATTTAAAAATAATAATTTCAGAGAAGATCTATACCATTTGCCCTGCTGAGTGTCTGTCTGGGCCTTTTATTTAAACTGAATAACTTCCGAGAAAAGCGAAAACCATTTACCATGCTAAGTCCCAGCATAGGTCTTTTATTTCGAGTGAATATCTTACCATGCTGAGTGCAAGCCCCGACCACATATTTCAAATAAATAACTTCCGACTAGGCCGAAAGCTATTTGTCATGCGGACTGCAAGTCCCGACCTTTTATTTGAATTAAAAAGTTTCCGCGAAAATCGAAAAACATTTGACATGCTGAGGGACTTGCAGTCCCGGTTTTTTTTTCATTCAAAAAGTTCAGAGAAGACCGAACACCTTTCGCTTTGCTGAGTGCCGGTCACGGCCACTTACTTCGAAACAAAAAATTTTCTGAGAAAACCAAAAACCACTCGCCATGCTGACTGCGATTCTCGGCCATTTATTTCAAATCAAAAATTTCCGAGAAGAGCGAAAACCATATGCCATGCTGAGTGCCAATTCCTGTCACTTGTTTGAAAAAAACTCCGAGAAGACTGAAAACTGTTTACCATGCTGAGTGCCAGTCGTCACGGGAATATGTTTCAATTAAACAATTTCAGAGAAGACCGAAAACTGTTTGCCATGCTAAGTGCCAGTCATGGCCATTAATTTGAAATATCGAAATTTCGAGAAGACTCAAAACCATTTGCCATTGCCCCGGACTCTTATTTAAAATAAAACTTCCGAGAAGATAGAAAATTGTTTGCCATGATGAGTGCCAGATCCGGGAAACTACTTCAAAAAAAAAATAACCGAGGAGACGGCGGAAAACTGCTTACCATGCTACGTGCCAGTCTCGGCTAATAACTTGAAATATCGAAACTTTGAGAAGACCAAAAACCATTTATCCTGCTGAGTGCCAAGCCCAGCGTTAATCTTTAAAGTAAAAAAACGAAAATGACCGAAAGCTGCTTGTCATGCTGAGTGACAGTCGCGGTCAAACATTTCAAGTAAGCAACAAGACACTTCCCAAAAAAACTGAAAAAAAATTGTCTTACTGATTTCAAGTGGCGCCTTTTTTTCAAGTGAACAATTTTCGAGAAAATGGAAAATTATTTGCCATGCTGAGCGCTAGTCCCGGCCAAACAACTCAAAAAAAAAACTTCTCAAAAAACCAAAAAAAAAACTGTCTTTTTGATTGCAAGTCTCGCATTTTTTTTTCAAATGAATGTTTTCGAGAAAACGGAGAATCTTTTGCCATGCTGAGTGCCAACCCAAGCCAATTACTTCAAGAAAACGTATTTTCCGAAAAGACCAAATAAAATCGCCATGCTGTGTGCAATTCCCCGGTATTCATTTAAGTCAATATTTTTCGAGAAGACCAAAAACCATTTGCCCGCCGATTGCCAGCCCCGTGTACTTAATTAAAACACAAATTTCGAGAGGATCAAAAACTGTTTGCCATGCTAGGCCCGGGATTTTTTTAATTTAAAAAAATTCCGAGAAGACACAAAACTGTTTACCATGCTAAGTGCCCGTCCCGCCATTAATTTGAAACATAGATTTTTCGAGAAAAATAAAAACCATTTGCCATGTCGAGTGCCAGCTCCGAGTATTTATTTGAAACTAAAAAAACTCGGAAAGGACATAAAACTGTTTGCCATGCTGAGTGCTACCACGGAGAAAGCATTTCAAAAAAACAACTTCCCAAAAAACCGAATAATTCTGCCTTACTGATTGCTAGTTTTGGTCTTAATTTTTTCAAAAAAAGTTTTTTTTCGATAAATTGGGAAACCATTTGCCATGTTGACTGCCAGTCCCAGTCATTTGTTTCAAGTAGAAAAATTTCCGAGAAGAACTAGATTTGTTTGCCATACTGAGTGTCAGTTTTGGAAATTACATCAAACAATAAATATCACAGAAGAACGAATGCTGTTGCTTATGCTAAATGCCAGTCCCGGCCACTAATTTGAATTCACAAAATTTCGAGAGAACCAAAAAGCATTTACCATGCAGTGTGCCAACCTTAGGCACTTATTTGCAACAAAAAATTTCCGCGAAAACCCAAAACTGTTTGCCATGCTGATTGCCAGTCCCAGCCAAACATTTCAAATAAACAACTTCCCAAAAACCCAAAAACAATTTGCCTGGCTGATTGCTAATCTGGGCCTTTATTTTTAAATAAATATTTTCCAATAAAATGGAAAACAATTTATCATGCTGAGAACCAGTCCCGGCAGCTTTTTTAAAACAAACAATTTTCAAAAGGAATAGAAAGTATTGGCCATGCTGATTGCCTGTCTTAAATTTTCACTTCAACTAAACAAAATATCCGAGAAAACCGATTCATTTGCTTTGCTGACCACCAGTATTGCCCATTTACTTCAATAAAATATTTACCCAGAAAACCGAAAACCATTTACCATGATGAGAGCCACTCCCAGCAATCATTTCAAATGAACAGCTTCTCAAAAGACTTATATCGAAACATCAATTTCTCAAAAAACAAAATTGTTTGTCATGGGAATTGCTACTCTTGCCCTTTTTTTCAACTAACTTTTTCCGGGAAGAACGAAACCCATTCGCCATGCTGACTGCCAGTCCCATGCTGGTTGCCAGTTTTGAACTTCCATTTCAAATAATTAATTTGCGAGAAAATCGAAATTTGTTTACCATGACGAGTGCCAGTCCCTTCAATCAAAGAAACACCAATAAGACCAAAAAATGTTTGCCTGGCCAAGCGCCAATATCGGCTATTTCTTTCAATCAAATACTTTCTGACAAAACTGAAAGCAGTTTAATAAGCTGAGAATCATTCCTTGCCAATTATTTCAATAAATAATAAGCCAGATGACCGAAAATTATTCATCATGTTCAGAACCAATCCCGGCCACTTAATGTAATTTAACAGTTTCCGAGAAGACCGAAAACGAATTGCCATTCCGAGAGTCAGTACCGGCCACTAACTTCAAATATCTAATTTCCAAAAAGATCGAAAATGTTTTGTCTTGCTGATTGGCAGTCTTGGCCTTTTGTTTCAAAAAAATTTCCAATAAAAAAGAAAATCTTTAGCCATGTTGAGTGCCACTCCTAGCCATTTAATCCAAACGATTCAATACATAGAAAACTGACACTCTTTTACCATGCTGCGAGCCAGTCTCTGTTATTTATTCAAAATCAATAATTTTTGAAAGGAATTAGTTCGATTCGCCAAACGATTCACCATGCAATTCAACCGGCCCATTTTGACAAATAATTAGTCAACGAGAAGACCGAAAACTATTTGCCAAATTTAGTGCCAATTCCAGCAATTTAATTCAATTAAAAAAAATCGAGAAAACCAAAAACCAATTACCAAGTCGAGAGCCAGTCAAGGTGTTTTTAGGTTTTTTTCTTCCAAATCAAAAACTCCGAGAGAATCGAAAACGGTTCAACATGCTGAGTTCTGTCCGGGCCACTCATTGAAATTAAATTGTTTCCGAGAAGACCGAAAAATAGTTAACATGATGAGCGCCAGTCCCGGCCGTCTTTTTCAGTTTAACAAGTTCAAAGAAAACCGAAAATCATTTACTATGCTGAGAGCCAGTCCCTGATGTTTATTTCAATTAAAAATACCGAGAAGAACGAAAAGTAACTACCAAGCTGAGCGTCCATCCCAATTCGTTTCTAAATAAAAAAACTTCGAGAGGATTCAAAATCTTTCAGCAAGTTTGGTGCCAGTCCCGACTTTTTTTTGCAATTAATTAATTTGCCAGAAGACACTCCCGTCTATAAATTTTTACAAAAATTTTTCCGAACAAACCGAAAACCATTTGACTTCATTTATTAAATGATGTCTTGTCCTTTAATTTCAAATAGTTTTTTTTCCCAGAAAACCAGAAACCATTCCCGTGCTGAGTGCTTTTCATTTAAAACAGGAAAATTCCAAGACTGAAAACTGTTCACCATGCTGGTTGCACGTTTTGGACTTTCAACTCAAACAAATAATTTCCGAGAAAAATGAAATGTGTTTACTAAGGTGAGTGCCAGTCCCAGACACTATCTTCAATCAAAAAAATGCCAAGACGACCAAATTCTGTTTGCCACGCTGAGCGCCAGTACCGGCAATTTCTTTCAATTAAACAATTTCTACCAAAACTGAAAGCCATTTAATAAGCTGAGAAGCAGTCCCGGCCAATCAATCTAATCAATAATTAACCAGATGACCAAAGAGTTTTCACAATGCTCAGAGACAATCCCGGCCACTTAATGCAAATAGTCAATTTCAAAAAGCTCGAAATTTTTCTGATTTGCTAACTGCCAGTTTTGGTTTTGTTTCAAAAAATTTCCAATAAAAACGGAAACCATTTGCCATGCTGAGTGCCACTCTTAGCCATTTGTTTCAAATGTATTATTACCGAGTTGATTGAAGCTCCTTTACCATGCTGCGAGCCACTCATGCTGCGAGCCACTCTAGTCCCAGCCACTCATTGCAAGTAAACTGTTTCAGAGAAAACCTTAAGTCATTTACCATGCTGAGAGCCAGTTCCGGCTATTGATTCCAAATCAATAAATTCCGAGAAGACCAAAATTGATTCGCCATCTGAGTGCTGAGCCCGGCTACTTATCGCAAACAAATGAAGTCCGAGTAGACCGAAAAACACTAGTCATACAGAATGCCAATCCCGGTCACTTAATGCAAAGAAATGTTTTCCGAGAAGACCGAAGACAAATTGCTATTCCGAGAGCTAGTCCCGGCCACTTGTTTCAAGTATCTAAATTCCAAAAAAAATCGAAAATTATTTGCCTTGCTAATTGCCAGTCTTGGCCTTTAGTTTAGAAAAAAATAGCATAAAAACGAAACCCATTTGCCATGCCGAGTGTCAGTCCCAGCCATTTATTTCAAACGACTCAAAGTGCTGATTAAAATTATCCGGGCAAAACGAACAAAACTTGAAATTTCAAACGCGTTTTACTCGAATTGGGTAAAGATTAGACAAAAAGTGAACAGAACAAAAGTTGCTGAGAATTTCATCAGAAATAGTATGGTGCACTTTCTTCTCCGAAACTCTCAACCAAAATCTAACCCTAAAAATGGTTCACTTTGGGTTTTTCTAATTAATCAGAAACTACGCTGAAACTATTTTGTTAATTGATGGGATAATTATATCAAGAGAAGCCTCAAATTTCTACTAGAGTTAAATTCCAAAAACTTGACTAAACTGTTTAAAATTTGTTTTTGAACAAAGATTTTGGATTTTATATAATAAAAAGCACTGTTCTTGGTTATCAAGTAAAAAAATTTTCTCTTATACGGGTTTTTGAAGATTCAACCCTCGTAGAACTTTGTTGGGATGTTTAAGAGATTTCTTGTGATACAATTATCCCATCAATTAACAAAGTAATTTCAGCGCAGTTTCTGATTAATTAGAAAAACCCAAAGTGACCCATGTTAGGGTTAATGTTTGGTTGACAATTTCGGAGAAGAAAATGCACCATACCAATTCTGATGAAATTACAAGCTAATTTTGTTTGTTCACTTTTTGTCTAAACTCAACCCAATTCGAGAAAAACGTGTTCGAAATTTCAAATTTTGTTCGTTTTGTCCGGATAATTTAAATTGACATGCTTAGTATTACCGAAAAATTGAAACTCCTTTACCATGCTGCAAGCCTGCCAATGCATTGAAAATTGCATTCACTCATTGAAATTAAATTGTTTCCGAGAAGACCGAAAAATAGTTAACATGATGAGTGCCAGTGTCGGCCCTCTTTTTCACTTTAACAAGTTCAGAAAGAACCGAAATTTTTTTAATATGCTGAGAGCCAGTCCCGGCCCTTGATTCCAAACCATTAATTTCCGTGAGGACCATTAACGATTCGCCAAGCTAAGTGCTAGTCCGGGAAAGTAATTGCAAATAAATAAATTCCGAGAAGAACGAAAGTACCTGCCATGCTTAGTGCCAGTTCCTTCCACTTTTTTAAAATCACAACTTCGCGAAAACTTTTACGCCATTCTGAGAGCCAGTCCCGGCCAGTTTCAACTAAAAATTTTCTCAAAAAACGGCAAGCATTTTGTTATGCTAATCAACCGTCTTTTCCTTTCATTTTCACCAAAAACATTCAGAGAAGATCAAAAAGCATTCGCTATGCTGAGGGCAAGTCCAGGCAGCTTATATTGAATCAAAAGTATCCGAGACGACCGAAAAAATTTCGTCATGCTGAGTGACAATCCTTGGCCAATATTTTGAAACAAATAAATTTTGATAAGACTGAAAATAATATGTAGTGCTAAGTTCCAGTCCCGGTCACTTACTAAGAATAAAAAAATTCTGCTAAGTCTGAAAACTATTTGCCATGATGACTGCCTGTTTTGGACTATCTTTTCAATCAGAAAAACTCATTGAAAATTTTTAAAAAAAAACGTACCACGCTGAGTGCTAGTCTCAAATAATTATTTCAATTTGAAAAACCCTCCCAGACCAAAAATTATTTGCCATGCTGAGCGCCAGTACCGGCCATTTGTTTCAAATGAAAAAAAATTCCGAGAAATTTGAAAATCATTTTTTCCCGGCCACTTTTTTCAGATAATTTACTTCCGAAAAAAACCGAAGTCATTTTGCCATGCTAATTTCCAGTCTTGGCCTACAATTTCAAATTTAAAAAAATTGTGAAAATCGAGAAGCACATGCCATGCTGACTGCCAGTCGGGGTCATTTTTAAACAATCAAAAAACAAGAAGACCAATAACTATTTCTAATACTGAGTGCCAATCCCGGCCATTTAATTGAATTAATTAACTTTCGGAGGCCGAAAATCATTCATTGAGCCACTTAATGCAAATAGTCAATTTCAAAAAGCTCGAAATTTTTCTGATTTGCTAACTACCAGTTTTGGTTTTGTTTCAAAAAATTTCCAATAAAAACGGAAACCATTTGCCATGCTGAGTGCCACTCTTAGCCATTTGTTTCAAATGTATTATTACCGAGTTGATTGAAGCTCCTTTACCATGCTGCGAGCCACTCATGCTGCGAGCCACTCTAGTCCCAGCCACTCATTGCAAGTAAACTGTTTCAGAGAAAACCTTAAGTCATTTACCATGCTGAGAGCCAGTTCCGGCTATTGATTCCAAATCAATAAATTCCGAGAAGACCAAAATTGATTCGCCATCTGAGTGCTGAGCCCGGCTACTTATCGCAAACAAATGAAGTCCGAGTAGACCGAAAAACACTAGTCATACAGAATGCCAATCCCGGTCACTTAATGCAAAGAAATGTTTTCCGAGAAGACCGAAGACAAATTGCTATTCCGAGAGCTAGTCCCGGCCACTTGTTTCAAGTATCTAAATTCCAAAAAAAATCGAAAATTATTTGCTTTGCTAATTGCCAGTCTTGGCCTTTAGTTTAGAAAAAAATAGCATAAAAACGAAACCCATTTGCCATGCCGAGTGTCAGTCCCAGCCATTTATTTCAAACGACTCAAAGTGCTGATTTAAATTATCCGGGCAAAACGAACAAAACTTGAAATTTCAAACGCGTTTTACTCGAATTGGGTAAAGATTAGACAAAAAGTGAACAGAACAAAAGTTGCTGAGAATTTCATCAGAAATAGTATGGTGCACTTTCTTCTCCGAAACTCTCAACCAAAATCTAACCCTAAAAATGGTTCACTTTGAGTTTTTCTAATTAATCAGAAACTACGCTGAAACTATTTTGTTAATTGATGGGATAATTATATCAAGAGAAGCCTCAAATTTCTACTAGAGTTAAATTCCAAAAACTTGACTAAACTGTTTAAAATTTGTTTTTGAACAAAGATTTTGGATTTTATATAATAAAAAGCACTGTTCTTGGTTATCAAGTAAAAAAATTTTCTCTTATACGGGTTTTTGAAGATTCAACCCTCGTAGAACTTTGTTGGGATGTTTAAGAGATTTCTTGTGATACAATTATCCCATCAATTAACAAAGTAATTTCAGCGCAGTTTCTGATTAATTAGAAAAACCCAAAGTGACCCATGTTAGGGTTAATGTTTGGTTGACAATTTCGGAGAAGAAAATGCACCATACCAATTCTGATGAAATTACAAGCTAATTTTGTTTGGTTCACTTTTTGTCTAAACTCAACCCAATTCGAGAAAAACGTGTTCGAAATTTCAAATTTTGTTCGTTTTGTCCGGATAATTTAAATTGACATGCTTAGTATTACCGAAAAATTGAAACTCCTTTACCATGCTGCAAGCCTGCCAATGCATTGAAAATTGCATTCACTCATTGAAATTAAATTGTTTCCGAGAAGACCGAAAAATAGTTAACATGATGAGTGCCAGTGTCGGCCCTCTTTTTCACTTTAACAAGTTCAGAAAGAACCGAAATTTTTTTACTATGCTGAGAGCCAGTCCCGGCCCTTGATTCCAAACCATTAATTTCCGTGAGGACCATTAACGATTCGCCAAGCTAAGTGCTAGTCCGGGAAAGTAATTGCAAATAAATAAATTCCGAGAAGAACGAAAGTACCTGCCATGCTTAGTGCCAGTTCCTTCCACTTTTTTAAAATCACAACTTCGCGAAAACTTTTACGCCATTCTGAGAGCCAGTCCCGGCCAGTTTCAACTAAAAATTTTCTCAAAAAACGGCAAGCATTTTGTTATGCTAATCAACCGTCTTTTCCTTTCATTTTCACCAAAAACATTCAGAGAAGATCAAAAAGCATTCGCTATGCTGAGGGCAAGTCCAGGCAGCTTATATTGAATCAAAAGTATCCGAGACGACCGAAAAAATTTCGTCATGCTGAGTGACAATCCTTGGCCAATATTTTGAAACAAATAAATTTTGATAAGACTGAAAATAATATGTAGTGCTAAGTTCCAGTCCCGGTCACTTACTAAGAATAAAAAAATTCTGCTAAGTCTGAAAACTATTTGCCATGATGACTGCCTGTTTTGGCCTATCTTTTCAATCAGAAAAACTCATTGAAAATTTTTAAAAAAAAACGTACCACGCTGAGTGCTAGTCTCAAATAATTATTTCAATTTGAAAAACCCTCCCAGACCAAAAATTATTTGCCATGCTGAGCGCCAGTACCGGCCATTTGTTTCAAATGAAAAAAAATTCCGAGAAATTTGAAAATCATTTTTTCCCGGCCACTTTTTTCAGATAATTTACTTCCGAAAAAAACCGAAGTCATTTTGCCATGCTAATTTCCAGTCTTGGCCTACAATTTCAAATTAAAAAAATTTGTGAAAATCGAGAAGCACATGCCATGCTGACTGCCAGTCGGGGTCATTTTTAAACAAACAATTAACAAGAAGACCAATAACTATTTCTAATACTGAGTGCCAATCCCGGCCATTTAATTGAATTAATTAACTTTCGGAGGCCGAAAATCATTCATTGAGCCACTTAATGCAAATAGTCAATTTCAAAAAGCTCGAAATTTTTCTGATTTGCTAACTGCCAGTTTTGGTTTTGTTTCAAAAAATTTCCAATAAAAACGGAAACCATTTGCCATGCTGAGTGCCACTCTTAGCCATTTGTTTCAAATGTATTATTACCGAGTTGATTGAAGCTCCTTTACCATGCTGCGAGCCACTCATGCTGCGAGCCACTCTAGTCCCAGCCACTCATTGCAAGTAAACTGTTTCAGAGAAAACCTTAAGTCATTTACCATGCTGAGAGCCAGTTCCGGCTATCGATTCCAAATCAATAAATTCCGAGAAGACCAAAATTGATTCGCCATCTGAGTGCTGAGCCCGGCTACTTATCGCAAACAAATGAAGTCCGAGTAGACCGAAAAACACTAGTCATACAGAATGCCAATCCCGGTCACTTAATGCAAAGAAATGTTTTCCGAGAAGACCGAAGACAAATTGCTATTCCGAGAGCTAGTCCCGGCCACTTGTTTCAAGTATCTAAATTCCAAAAAAAATCGAAAATTATTTGCCTTGCTAATTGCCAGTCTTGGCCTTTAGTTTAGAAAAAAATAGCATAAAAACGAAACCCATTTGCCATGCCGAGTGTCAGTCCCAGTCATTTATTTCAAACGACTCAAAGTGCTGATTTAAATTATCCGCGTTTTACTCGAATTGGGTAAAGATTAGACAAAAAGTGAACAGAACAAAAGTTGCTGAGAATTTCATCAGAAATAGTATGGTGCACTTTCTTCTCCGAAACTCTCAACCAAAATCTAACCCTAAAAATGGTTCACTTTGGGTTTTTCTAATTAATCAGAAACTACGCTGAAACTATTTTGTTAATTGATGGGATAATTATATCAAGAGAAGCCTCAAATTTCTACTAGAGTTAAATTCCAAAAACTTGACTAAACTGTTTAAAATTTGTTTTTGAACAAAGATTTTGGATTTTATATAATAAAAAGCACTGTTCTTGGTTATCAAGTAAAAAAATTTTCTCTTATACGGGTTTTTGAAGATTCAACCCTCGTAGAACTTTGTTGGGATGTTTAAGAGATTTCTTGTGATACAATTATCCCATCAATTAACAAAGTAATTTCAGCGCAGTTTCTGATTAATTAGAAAAACCCAAAGTGACCCATGTTAGGGTTAATGTTTGGTTGACAATTTCGGAGAAGAAAATGCACCATACCAATTCTGATGAAATTACAAGCTAATTTTGTTTGGTTCACTTTTTGTCTAAACTCAACCCAATTCGAGAAAAACGTGTTCGAAATTTCAAATTTTGTTCGTTTTGTCCGGATAATTTAAATTGACATGCTTAGTATTACCGAAAAATTGAAACTCCTTTACCATGCTGCAAGCCTGCCAATGCATTGAAAATTGCATTCACTCATTGAAATTAAATTGTTTCCGAGAAGACCGAAAAATAGTTAACATGATGAGTGCCAGTGTCGGCCCTCTTTTTCACTTTAACAAGTTCAGAAAGAACCGAAATTTTTTTAATATGCTGAGAGCCAGTCCCGGCCCTTGATTCCAAACCATTAATTTCCGTGAGGACCATTAACGATTCGCCAAGCTAAGTGCTAGTCCGGGAAAGTAATTGCAAATAAATAAATTCCGAGAAGAACGAAAGTACCTGCCATGCTTAGTGCCAGTTCCTTCCACTTTTTTAAAATCACAACTTCGCGAAAACTTTTACGCCATTCTGAGAGCCAGTCCCGGCCAGTTTCAACTAAAAATTTTCTCAAAAAACGGCAAGCATTTTGTTATGCTAATCAACCGTCTTTTCCTTTCATTTTCACCAAAAACATTCAGAGAAGATCAAAAAGCATTCGCTATGCTGAGGGCAAGTCCAGGCAGCTTATATTGAATCAAAAGTATCCGAGACGACCGAAAAAATTTCGTCATGCTGAGTGACAATCCTTGGCCAATATTTTGAAACAAATAAATTTTGATAAGACTGAAAATAATATGTAGTGCTAAGTTCCAGTCCCGGTCACTTACTAAGAATAAAAAAATTCTGCTAAGTCTGAAAACTATTTGCCATGATGACTGCCTGTTTTGGCCTATCTTTTCAATCAGAAAAACTCATTGAAAATTTAAAAAAAAAACGTACCACGCTGAGTGCTAGTCTCAAATAATTATTTCAATTTGAAAAACCCTCCCAGACCAAAAATTATTTGCCATGCTGAGCGCCAGTACCGGCCATTTGTTTCAAATGAAAAAAAATTCCGAGAAATTTGAAAATTATTTTTTCCCGGCCACTTTTTTCAGATAATTTACTTCCGAAAAAAACCGAAGTCATTTTGCCATGCTAATTTCCAGTCTCGGGGTCATTTTTAAACAAACAATTAACAAGAAGACCAATAACTATTTCTAATACTGAGTGCCAATCCCGGCCATTTAATTGAATTAATTAACTTTCGGAGGCCGAAAATCATTCATTGAGCCGAGAGCCAGTCAAGAATTTTTAGGCGTTTTTTTCCAAATCAACTTCTTTCGAAAGGACTGAAAACAGTTCACCATGCTGAGTGCCAATCCCGGCCACTCATTGCAAATGAATAATTTCCGGGAAGACCGAATAAAGGTTACCATGCTGATTGTCAATCCCGGCCTTCTTTTTCAATTTAGTGATTTGCGAGAAAAACCAAAGTCATTTAACAGGCTGAGAGCCAGTCCCGGCCCTTGATTCCAAATCAATAATTGCCGTGAGGACTGAAAACGATTAACCATGCTTAGTGCCAGTCCGGCCCCTTTTTGAAAATCAAAACTCCGCGAAAACTTTTTGCCATTCTGAGAGCCAGTTCCGGCCAGTTTCAACTAAAAACTGAAAAATATTTCAAAAGTTTTCAAATTAACTTAAATTTTTTTTTTCATTCCTTACCCATCAGAGTTGTTTTGTGATGTAAAATTTAAGCTTTTTTAAACACCAAAACATCAGCAAATTAATTTAGTTTCGTGATTGATTCGGAAGATTTATTTTTCATTTACCGCGCGAACCTTTCCACTCATATGAAAGGATCTCTTTGAAACTTTTGTTTCGTGGTAAAACTTTGTGTTCAGATGAACCAAAGTATTCAAGAGATCTCTCTTTTAGAGATTTTCTTATTGACACAAAAATAATAATCCATAAGATATAGTTCAAAAATAGTTTTGAATTGACAAAATTTTGGCAAAATAAGAGATTATGATCAATTATAATCGATTATAATTGATTTTAAGGGTTTTTTGTAAGAACTATAATCAATTATAATCGATTATAAGAGATTATAATCTCTTGGAAAATATCACGATTATAATCAATTATAAATCTTTCAAACACCTAATTTTGGTTATTATAATCAATTAAAATTGTCAAAAAATTATCATAATCATCCGTTATAATCGATTACTTACGCCCAAACTTGGATGCGGGCAATTAATTTTTCGACATTTTTGAAATGCATATTTTATAGAGAAATGTATGTCAAAAAATCACATGCATAGGGGGGGGGATAGTCAACAAGGTCCAAAAGGGGGAAAGTAGTTAACAAGATCCGGTTCAGCGTTATAGGGAAGCCAGACCTGTTTCCAATTGCAATTTTTGTTACTTCGCCAATTTTCCGTGTTTCATGATATCGCACGTTTTCATGCTTTCTTTTTCGAAAAAAAAATTAGAATAAAAAAATGAAAAGAAGTTGCAATGTTCACCTAAATGGTTTTAAAAAGGTTATCAACTAGTACTGGGATAAAGAAATCAAAGATGATCACCAAAAATGCAATGTATTTTAAGGAGTATAATGGATAATGAACAGTATTACAATCTTTTGTATTTGATTAAAAAAGTATCATGGCAGACGTAAGCACGAAGAAGCCAGGCAGATCAAAGGTTAACTAATTACAAAAGATGCCGCGTGTTTATCATATAACTGGTTTCTGTTCAAAGATATTTAAGGATTACATGAGTGGTCATTATTGATGTTTTTCTTTGATCCTAGTATTCGTCTATGATGTGAAGCCACCTTCTGCTAGACAGAATACTACCGACAAAACTAGTCTTCTTTACAGCGTTTGTTTCTGCAAAAAGCATGCGAAATAGTGACATCCAAAATGGCGCTTTTCTTTGCAGCAGACGCTTACATCAAAAATATCGTTCGCTAGACACATCGAAACGTAAACATTGACATCGCACACAGACGAACAATCTCTAGACGTAGAAAATTCTCCTTTGCTTCTTGCACTGGTTTTCGAGAAAATTGGAACTTAGAAATTATTGACGTCTTGAGCTCTAAAATAGTTTCTAGTTTTAAATAAAGTTTTGTTCACTCGCTCGAAATTGATGCAGTATAACATTTTCAATAATCTCTTCTTGAATAAGACTTGTTGGAGGGGGGCAATACATCAGTGCCGAAAATCAAAATTATGTTAAGCACTCCCAAAAATATATTGACTACTGTTTTTATTCATCCCAAATCACTGACAAGTGATGATATTCAGTTTCACGGAAAACTTAAGAAACCAAAAAAAAATTTTTAGTTGATGCCGCTTGTTACACAAACAAAATTTTCCCAAGCGCGGCGTCATATTTTTTCTGGTCAAATAATTAACTCAGCAAAAAAGAAAAAAATGTTTCTCGGTTTTGCTCCAAAACAAACACATTAGCACAAAATTATTAGCAATTCACAAAGAGAACAGAACTCAATATTTTCAAAGATTATCAAATTTTCGGAGCTGTTGAACACATTTTTGCACTGTTGTACTTCGGTCCTGTTGAATGCCTGCAACAAAATAATACGCACAATTTTTGCGATCAACTCACACTATAGACTGAGCCATTTCTTATTAGCCCACAAATGTTAATTTTTCCGACTTTCGAAGAAAGTGTCGAAATGTTTGTGCTCGGGGTAGATTTTTTCTCCGGACAACATTCGACTTTTAAACTAACATTTTTTGACGAGATTCCTTAAACCGCCATTCAATAGCTATATTGTTGTCTTTCCCTCAAAATTAAGAAGATATTTTAGCGGTGACAGATTTTTTCAATCATTTGAAAAGTATTCGGACGTTATTCGGAACGGAACAAGAAAAAGTCTTCACAGATGATGGATTAACTCTTTTTCAAATTAGCATGCATTTCCCGGGTTGACGTCCATAAAAGAAAAAATTTTTATCATAAAATTTCATATATTGTGAATATGGAAAAAATTCTTATCATACAATTTTCATAAAAAATTTAAAAACTGTATTAAACGTTTTTAGAGAAATATTTTCATCTTTTGAATCTTTCTATAAAAATAAAAACATGATTTGAATTTTGGTCAAAAAAATGTTTATCATAATATTTTCATATATGAAAATTATATGATACGCATTTTGTTATAGAAAAATAATATCTTCACGAAAATAATTTAACGATGTTTCTGGATGAATTTACATGAGTTTTAAAAAATTTTATTGAAAGAATGCATTTTGACTCTCAAAAACATGATTTTAATTTTGGTCAAAAAAGTGCTTATCATATACTTTTCATATATGAAAAATGTATGATATGCATTTTTTCATAAACAAAAACACAAATTTGAGGTAAAAAATTTTTAATGCCTTTTTTGGTTGCAAACTTGCTTTTGTGCTCATATATATATTTTTGCGATGTGTTTTTGCGAATTGACTTTTGTGTTTATAACGTAAACCAGGATGAGTTTTTCACCAAAAAAAAACAAAAATCACGAAAAGGTGTTTCTTTTTGTAAACACGATTATTAATTTTTTATTTCATTTGCTAAGATAAAAATAAATTTGTAAAAAAAAACAGGCCTTTTTTCTCAACTAACAAAATTTTCAAACCAAAAATTATCTAGCCATATACAAAAAGTTACATTTTTGGTATATAATTTTATGTGAAAATGTAGAAATTAACTTAGGTGGCAAAAATCCCCATATGCAAATTATCTGCGTGGTAACTTCCAGTTACACTCTGGGTTTTCTTATGAAAAAAAAATCCAGGGGTAGTGTTTTGGATGATACACACAATTTCAAAACAAATATTTTTTGGTATTTTTGTTTATGGAAAAAATGCTTATCATAATATTTCATAGTATGGAAAAAATGCTTATCATGCTGTTTTCATAGTATTTTTTTTTGGTCTATGAAATAGTATGATAAGCCTTTTTTTTCATAATATGAAATAGTATGATAAGCATTTTTTGTCAACCCGGGTTGGTACTGCGGATTCGATCAATTCGATTAAAAAATTTTATAGAAAATTTGCTTCTATTTACATATATAGTTTTTTCTTGGTTATCCAGAAAAATAAATGGCTCTCCGCGACTGCAATTCCGTGGGTGCGCACATCACCTATATTGTAACAGTTCTGCGTGAAAAAGTCTAGTTTTTTAATTGAGCGACATATTTATATATATACATATCATATATTATAGTTTTTTGGGTCTGCGCATGAACTCGCTTTGTATATTGAAAATTGATGTGATTTAGGGTTGCTCTTGTGTTTTCTTTTTACTTTTTTGGGGTCGTGAGATATTCTGCGGTCCCTAGCCATTTTAACTATTTTGATTTCACGAAAAGTTACTTTGCTACTTTACTTCATTTCAAATAGCTTGGTACAAAAGTTTGTTTGTTTTAGTTTTTAGCGAAACGCAATGTCATAAAAACTATGGCCGATCTTCTTTCATTACGCAATTTATCGATTAACTTTAACAAATTGAAGGCAGATTAACGTGTTAAAAAAGGAATACGTCTGCTTGTTCTATTTGCTGCTTCTGATCTGGTAAATGGTTCAGATATGAATTAGGATTTAAAGGATTTAGCCAAACATGTCCATCACATCATAAAAGGGACACTCTGGCGGCGGATTTGCTTTTTGACATCTGTTTCAGGTCAAATCAAAGAATAAATTTTGTTTTCTGTGTCAAATTTGAACACCAATGTCTTCATTTTTGCGTATCATATGGCCAATAGTGATGTTTGGACACAACAGTCAGGATATACGATAAGCAGCACAACTGATATTACTAGGTTAGGATGATTCGACTTACAAAAAGAATCAAAGATGTTACCTAACCTTATCATTTAAAAGAAAAAGAAAACGAAGTTTGGTTTTATAGTGCTATTTCTATATCAAAAGAAATTGTGAATTGTGTCGCACTGAATGAGATTGTGGTTTTGTTAGAAGAGTATCGCATCGCGGCTGAACTTTGATTTTTCCAGAGTTTCGCGGCCAAAAATTTGTATTTCCACACAATCCAAAAAAAAACTCGCAACTTACGACAGTTGGTACTTAGGTTTAAATTATCACAACCGCAACTTCATGACTTCGCCGTATCCAATTTAATTTTTAAGTAATCGATTATTACGTTTTTATGTAGGTTTTGTGGCAATTATAATTGATTATAATCAGGGGCGGATCTAGGATTTGCTCGAGGGGAG